>NC_141031.1:43390000-43480000 GCF_052040795.2 Danio rerio
GAGAGAGAGAGAGAGAGAGAGAGAGAGAGAGAGATTAGATGCAAAAACCTCTAAAAGCCATTTGAAATTTTCTTCTAAAATTAACATTTTTCTTCGACTTCTGTGTGCAGGCTCACTTATATTACTTTTATAGTGACAAATAAGTTAAATATAGGAGGATTTTAGGAGAAAATTTCAGAATAGTCAAATTTTCAGACGTCATTTTATACACACACACACACACACACACACACATACATATATATATATATATATATATATATATATATATATATATATATATATATATATATATATATATATTTATATATATATATATATATATATATATATATATATATATATATATATATATTTATATATATAAAGGTGGGTTGTTCCAACCCAATTTTGGGTCAAATAGTATCATCTGGGTTCAATTTGACATTTAAATCTTTAACCATCTTTAAACATTTAAGCTTGTCCACATTTGACCCAAAATTGGGTTAAAGCAACCAGCATGTTTTTTTTAAAGAGTTTATGCATAAATTATGCAGATATAAATCTTTTCACAAGAGTATATATCAACATACAGAAGTCAACATTTGAACAACCATTCATGACAATTTTGGAAAACTTTTTTTGATCCACTTGATATGTTGACAACTGTATACATGCATTAATATGTATCTGTTTAAAGTTAATATTTCATAAGAACAAACTAAAGTGCAGACTCACCCGTCCGTGCCTGTGTGTCTTTCTGTCTCTCTCACACACACACACCCTCACTGACTCGGTCCTCAAGTTCTGACATATCTCTGCTATCTCCTCCCATTGGCAATGCTGGTGTTAAATTACTCGTCATCGTCATCGTCATCATCATCACTCTGATCTGCTCATTTCCAGCCGTCGCCCGAAAACACTTCTTGACTCAGCAAAGCATCCACCAGTCTCAAAACATGTTCTGAAAACTCTGCAGTCCTTCAACCCACGTCCTCCTCTCATTACAGTGCTGATCTCAGATCTGTGCATGCATTGTGTCTTTAGTAAACACGTCTCTGCGACTGACTGGTCGGACCAGCTGAGCCAGTCGTCCTCAGGGAGCAGAGATTGAGACCTTCCTTCCCTCCCAGCGACTCAAAAGCAGGCGAGGCTGGAACTCAACACCTGTCTATAGTGGTCTCGCTTTCTTTTACAAGCCTCTGAGCTGCGCATCAGTTGAGCTGCTCTTCAGTGCGTCGGCCTTTAGCAGTGACATCTCACTCGAAAAATGATGTTTGTTGTCTGTTCGAAGTACTTATTTAAAATGAGCGGAGACAACACAATTCTTGAGGTTGTTTGATGTGACAGCTTAATTTTTTTCAGTTCAACCCACTTAAATTTGTAAAAACTAATAAACAAGCTCAGCATTTTTCACAGGGTTGCATTACACTGATCTGAACTAAACTGAACTGAACTTCAACAGTGACATTTATTCACAAAAAATGCTGGGTTCCACACAACTGATCTGTGTTGGGGCAACATGAAGGGATCAAGTTACCCTATTAAGTTTTTAAATCAATTGAACATGAAACAAAGTTGTCGCAAAAAAGCCGATTTTAAATAAATAGTTTGAACAAACAGTGTGTGTATATACTGTAAACATTATACAACAGTGTGTATATACTGCCGGCAGCTAGTTTTCTGCAACTTTGACATAGTCGCCCACTGAAGCTAAGCAGAGCTGTGCCTGGTCAGTACCTGGATGGGAAACCACAGGGTTGCTGCCTGAAGTGGTGTTAGTGAGGCCAGCAGGTGGCGCTCAACCTAGAGTCCTAACACCCCAGTATAGTGCTGGGGAATCTATTCTGCTTAGCGAGCACAGTCTTTCAGATGAGACATTAAACCGAGATTCTGACTGTCAGTGGTCGTTAGAAATCACAGGATGGTTTAACCCCAGCATCCTGGCCACATTTGCCCACTGGCCATCCAGGTGGATGCTGCAAATTAGTTTGAACAAACAGCAAATCTCTTTTTTTTTATGTGTGTATATACTGTAAAAATAGAGAAATCCATAAAATGTATGGTAAACAAAGCAGCAGCTGTGATTTTCAGTATTTTACTTGTAAAAGTACAGTGCAAACTGTAAAATAACTTTCTTTTTTTTTTTATAAACTATCATATTTCATTAATTTATAGTGCTAATAGACCAATGTTTTGAAGTAGCACACTGTAAAAAACGGTTAACTGCAAACAATTTATTTAAGCTGAATTTAAACAAACAAATGAAATTTAAATGGTTTGTTTAAATGTAGGCCAAATAAATAGTTTACAACCACTTACCTTTAAAAGATGCAGTAAATCCAAAGAATCATTTTTTCAGTGTTATGCCCCATTCACACGGGGCTTCAGCGTCAACGCTTGTCTGAAGTTGGGGCTAAATCGATCGTCATAGCAGCGTCAGCAAATGGATTTCAGTCAGCAATAGGCCACTGTCTAGCTGGTGTATTTGCATGCAGTGATCTGATTGGCTGATGCCTCCATCGGTGCCTGAAAAGTTGAGCTAGTTCCAACTTCTGCAGCGAGTAACACATCTGAAGCGGCGCCGACGATCCACAATGCAGTTCGGCAACGCCTGACGTTACCCTTTTAAAGTGAATGGGAAGTGTTGACACTGTCGCCCTGTGTGAATGGGACATAACATCTACACATCATAAAATTTGTTAAACAGACTAAAACACAACCAAAAGCATCCGGTGATGAGAAAGTCATATCATGAGTTAATGCTCATGTCACAACTTTTCCCACAAGCAGAGAAACGGCATGTATTGAAGATGCTCAGTTTCATTCACACAATTAAGAAACACCACTATAGTCACACACATGAAACTGGAAATTTGAATAAACGCCATAAAAAATCAAATGAACCATCATAATGTCAACATAAAGCATTTAAAGTGAAGTGTGCTGGGAGTCAATTTGCGGTAAGTCACCGTATATTTTAAGGAAACTTAGTGTTAACAAAGACAACACACAAGACATGTCACTCGTATCTTTTTGAATGAGGAAAAGTGTAACTGTAAGGATGGTGAATAAAGCCCCGCCTACTAGTACAGAAGCCAATCATCGATCGCTTAATAGCAAATAAAGCTCGCCTTCTCATACAGGAGCCAATCACTGATCGCTATAGTCTGACTATACTCCAGGGAAGGGGCTTAGACCAGACGTGAGTTTCTGCAGATTTTGTGTGATTTGGACATTTAGAAATGAAACTAAATACACAGTTGTTGCTTAATTTTATTGGTGATTTCTAGTATGTAATGTAATTATAAGCTTGGCAAGCAGTTTTGGAGAATTCGATGTTTCCCCATTCAAACAGAATATCCTGCCCGAAGATGGTGGCTGAGTGAAACAACTTGCCTGAGCTGTCCAAACTCGGTCGTGAAGGGCCGGTGTCCTGCAGATTTCAGCTCCAACTTGCTTTAACACCTGCAAGGATGTTTCTAGAAAGCCTGGTAAGAGCGTGATTAGCTAGCCCAGGTGTGTCTGATTGGAGTAAGAGGTAAACTTGGCAGGACACCGGCCCTCCAGGACTGAGTGCTAATTAGGGGCCTTATGTATCAACGCTGCGTACGCACAAAAACTTTGCGTACGCCAGGTTTCACGCTCAGAATCGCTCACGTTTGGATTTACTAACAATGAACTGAACGTGGGAATGTGCGCAGCTTCACGGCAGCTTTCTGGCGGGCGTACGCACATTTTTTGTGCGTGTCTGTTTTATTTCCATTGGCGACTCCTAGAGGCAGTTGTGTTAAATTCCTCTCTACAAAGTGTCTGAGCCTTGCAATGGCAGCTGTATGAGACGGGTTCATCTAGCAGGTATATAAGGTTTCCATACCATACAGTTGACCAGCTAAACATTAAAGCACAATTTGCAGCAGTCGCCTGTTTTCCCAATGTAATCTGAGCGATCTACTGCACGCACATTGCTATAAAGACACTATCTGAAGATGAACTTGCATGCGTAAATCAGAAACATTTCCATTCAATAAATGTGCAAATAAAATATGATGCTTATTGATATGAACTTATTGATGATTCCTACTTGTCTTTCTCGTGATAAATATTTGGCAAAATCTGATATGTAGCGGGGGAAAAAACAAGAATGAGTTTATCAGACGCTGGATTTGAGCCGAGCTCATGCTCGAACGTATCAATTCATGATCACAAGCGTCTTACGAGCTACGCCACTGAGACTGTTAAGGGTGCTGCAACATTTTACAGATATAAATCACACTATTTCTATTTTTAATGCACTCAGTGTGATGTTCAGACCCAACTGTGTTAACCGCATCAGTTAAACTCTCACACTCTATTTTTTTCTTTTGTTGTTAATTCCGGAGAACAAACTTGCAAATAACACCGCTTTTCTCCGGTCTACCTCCGAAAGCAGAATCTCCAATTCACATTCTGTTCAAAGTTTCTCTTTTTGCTTGCTTTTGACATTGCTTTTTCGTTGGGTTTTACCATTAGCATAGTCATTAGCATATTCATACGGGGGAGGAGGCAGGGAGGGGTTTTGTGCTCGTGCATGTTGCGCTCAGTTTCACGTTCATTCAGATGTACAAAAGAATATGCGTGAGATTCGGCGTACGCAGTGTTTCATACATCTGAAATTTTTTCTGCGTACGCACATTTACAGCTTTGTGCGTACGCAATGTTTTAGTAAGATTTCCACGCAAGTCTTCGTACATGAGGCCCCAGGTTACAGATTTTTACCGTAGCATTTTCACTTTTCTCCTTTTACCATTGAAATCACGGCCATTTTTAATAGTGTGAAATTAAATGGTTTAAATTGAACCAGAAATACAGCAGCATTTTACACACTACTCTCACGCCTGCCTGAAATGTCCACTTACCTTTATCTGTGTTGAAGGAATAGTTCACACAAAACTGAAAATTTACTCATGATGAAGTGGTTTCAAATCTTTATGAGTGTTTTTTCTCGCTAAACACAAAAGATGTTGTAAAGAAAGCTGAAAACCTGTAACCATTGACTTCCATAGTCAGAAAAATGGTTAAAGGTTTCCAGCTTTCTTCAAAACATCTTTTTTGTGTGTTTAACAGAAGGAACAAACTAGTAAACAAGTAAAGAGTGAGTACATGATGACACCATTTTCAATTTTGGGTGAACTATCCCTTTAAGATTACATTGTAAAGAGCGCTGAAGTTAAGATTGAACTTGAGATTGCAACAAATCCCGAGCAGCTACATGTGTTTTAATCCGAGCTCATCTTTGCTCACCTGCTGGTTCTGCATGAACAGGTACCTGGAATTCCCTGCGACTCATTAATGCACACATTCCTGTTTAATCACCTCGTCTGTCTGTAGGTGTCGTGTCATGCCGAATGCCAATGTTGACTTTGTCCCTCGAGAGAACCAGCAGTGCTTTATGAAAGCAGAGAATGTGTGGTTATGATGGTATGCTGCCGTGCTGATAAAGTCACAACAATCAATACCCGAGTATTTAAATAGGCCTACACACTGAGTAATAAAGGCACAAGAGCGGCTGACTGCTCTACTCTACTAATATTTGCTGTGTAATATAAAGCGTATTGACAACTGTTGAGATTTTTTCCAAAATATTTTATTTATAAAGACGGCATACATTAAAACAAAATAACACACAGATACGCGGGTACATTTTTAACATGAAAAGGGCTTCTTTTGAGGTTTCCAGTTTGATTCCAGCATGGACACAAGTCAATCTAAAAGAAACTTTGACTTTGCTCCTTTTTGCAAGATGTAAAAAGTTTCAGCTCAAAATATCGACAAATGCGGATTTATAACTCTGAAACTGACCCTTTTAGGCCCTGATTCTATGTGCTGTTTTGGTGGAGAGGGTGCTCGCTGCAGAGCCATTCGAGCAGAGCTGAGCTCCAGCGAGGGGGAGCATGAGCTCTCGCTCTGCCTCCTGTAAGCTGTTTTAATGCGTACACCAACCCCACCCCTAACCCTACCCCCAGTGACATCACTCGTAGAAGAAGTGCAAAAAAGGTGGAGCTCAAGCTCAAGCTCCCCCTCGCTGGAGCTCAGCTCGCCCAAATGGCTCTGCAGCGAGCACAACTTGTTTTGGTGACTGTCACTTTAAATTCAAATGAGATTGTGCTTTTTTCAAAAGAGGGCGGAGCTACAAATGCCTGTGCATCAGCATGGTGGCAGATTCAAAATAGAGGATGACATTTTCAGGAATCGTATGGGTCAAGGGATTCCCATGGGATTCCCGCTGATGGGAGTCATCTTTGCTTTTAATTATGGGTATGTGATGGTACTGGATAAAATATTAACGGAAGCAGACGGGAGCGGGAATCAACCAATAGGAAGATGCAAAAAAATGCATTACCATTTGTAGTTTCTTTAAATACGATTACAGTGTAATGCAATCAAAAATGAACTACACGACCCAGAAGCTATCAGTGCTGGAGGGAGCAAACACCCGCGGTACAGAGAAATTGATGTGGTAAAAAAATGATTTGCAGCGCAAAGTCAGAGGTAATGACATGTGCATTAAATTAAGAGAACTAGTCAAGAAGTCGGAAATATTAAAGAAGTTCATGAGAGTAAACTGCGACGGTGATATCACGCTGTATACTGCTTGTAAAACATGCTTAATCTTAGTCAAGTACACCAGTGATTCAGGGACGAGCGCTCTGAAAAGACACACTTTAAGTCTCATCTGACTGAATTGAAAATTGAAACTAGAAGAATTATTGTATGTATGTATGTGTGTGTATATATATATATATATATATATATATATATATATATATATATATATATATATATATATATATATATATATATATATATTTATTTATTTATTTATTTATTTGTTTATACAAACACACACACACACATACAACTTTTGTTTCTGCTTCTTTGAATAAAAAAAAACATGTTAACGTTTAATGCATTTCTCATTATGCACGAGCATATTAGATAAATATTGTTAACTTGTTAATTTAAAAAAAACTTAATAAATGAGTAAAATGCAGCTCGTGTGAACTATGTACTGTTTTTCTTTTATTTACTGTAACTAATCTCCAGGAAATCTAGAAACAGGGACTCAGCAGCTGGTCTAAAACAGCAAATAAAACCACATTCTATATATTATTTAAAGACTAAAAATAGAAAAAAATATATATATATATATATATATATGGGAGCGGTACAGGAGCGGGAGTCATTTTTAACAGGAGCTAAATGGGAGCAGGAGTCATTTTACCAGGAGCATTTTAATTTAACCAATTCACCTATAGCACATGTGTTTGGACTGTGGGGAAAACTGGAGCACCCAGAGGAAACCTACGCCAACACGGGAAGAACATGCAACTGACACAGCTGGGGCTGGAACCAGCGACCTTCATGCTGTGAGGCGATGGTGCTTCCCACTGCGCTACCCCATATATAGGTATCAATATTATGTATATTTTATTGTCTGACCTAAGATAAAGCTAATAATGAAAAAAGGACTTTGGCACTAATCATCTTGCATGTACAGTTGAAACCAGAAGTTTACATACACTCTAAAAAAAAGAACATAACCATTTTTAAAAAAATGTTTGATGGTAAATCACTAAACGTTTACTATTTTAGGTCCGTTAGGATTAACTAAATGATTTACATTTGCTAAATGCCAGAATAATGAGAGAATCTTTTATTAATCTCTAGACAGTCAATAGTTTACACACATTTCCTTGGTACTTTTTTAGCTTATCTTTTAAACTAGATAACTTTGGTCAAATGTTTTGGGTATCCTTCCACAAGCTTCTTCACAATAGTTTGCAGGAATTTTGGCCCATTCCTCCTGACAGAATTGGTGTAACTGAGTCAGATTTGTCTTGCTCGCTCAAGCTTTTTCAACTCTGCCCACAAATTTTCTATAGGATTGAGTTCAGGGTTTTGTGATGGCCACTCCAAAACATTCACTCTGTTGTCCTTAAAGCACATTTGAACTAATTTGGCAGTATGCTTAGGGTCATGGTCTGTTTGAAAGACCCATTTGTGGTCAAGTTTTAATTTCCTGGCTGATGTCTTGAGATGTTGCTTCAGTATTTCTCCATAATGTTCTGTCTTCATGATGCCATCTATGCTGTGAAGTGGACCAGTCCCTCCTGCAGCAAAACAGCCCCACAACATGATGCTGCCGCCCCCATACTTCACAGTTGGGATGGTGTTCTTAGGCTTGTAAGCTTTCCCTTTTGTCCTCCAAATGTAACACTGGTCATTATGGCCAAACAGTTCAATCTTAGCTACATCAGACCACAGGACATGTCTCCAAAATTAGCCTTTTCCCAGTGTAATTTAGCAAATTGTAAACTGGCTTTTGTGTTGATTCTGGCTTGTTGATTTTCCCATGTTGTCACACAAGGAAGCAGTGTGTTTGAGGTTTTCCTTAAATACTATTCTACAGCTGTGCCTCCAATTAACTCAAATGTTGTCAATTAGCCAATCAGAAACTTCCAAACCCTTGACATCATCATCTGAGCTTTTTCAGAGGCAGAATAATCTTATTGTATGTAAACTTGACTTTCTCAAAGAACATCTCTCTCATTATTCTGCTATTAAGCAGAACAGAAACAAATTTGATAATCCCAATTTACCTAAAAGAGAAAAAGTTTAGTCACATTAACAGTTGACTTTTTTTTAATGGTTATGTGCCTTTTTATACAGTGTATGTAAACTTCTGCTTTCAACTGTATTTATACACACAGTTAATTTTACCCATAGGAAATGTCTGAAATCATGTGCTTTGAGTTGCTTTTGCACTGTTTAGTTTAGTGCTGCTTTAAGCTCATAGCATATTTACACTTTTAGATGTACACGAGGGTCTGACACACAAAAATGAACTGCTTTTCAATCCTCTGGTGTCAACACTGAACCGGCCTGTTATTTCAGTTTTTGGAAAGAAACTAAGACTGAACAAAAGCAACACAAGACAACACTGAAAATGGCAAAAAGAGCCATTGACAAGTGCATATGTGAGGGATCTTAAATATGTTTTTAAAGCATTTGTCGAAAGAGTGCAAATACATTTCATTGTTCATACCTTTAAGGAGAAAAAGAGTGCAGAAGACACTGAAGACACTGGATCTTTCTAATATAAATATGTTAAACAGATTTGTTCAGGATACTAAGAAAAAATCTACACATTCGACTACAAAAAAAGGTTGTTTAGTCCTTTACACTCCAGTTTTCTTACAGAAATATAAAAAAACTGCATTGAGCATTTAAATCCCACTTGATTATCAGCAGCGCTTTCTCTACTGTTGGACAAAAGAAAACAGCAAAGTTGCAACTTCCCAAAAGCAGCAAAGCAGATATTAAGAGTTTGTTCATTAAAATAACACTAATAAGATAATAATATAGCACATTAGAAAATAACATATCACCTGAAACCGCTGTAAGCATATATAATCTCACAGCAGAGGAAACTACTGATGTGTGGTGTTGAAAATCAGGCCCGTTTGCGCAGATGCACATAAAGTGCACCACTGACTAGTAAAAGCGGCACACACACCCAGGCCAGGATATAACAGTAGCCGAAACGGCCCTTTTCCAGTTCAGTGTCATTTTGAAGAATCTCCCTCTTCTGAAAGGTGTAGATGAGGACAGCCGCAAATGCTGCAAAACCTGCGAGTGTGAGGAATTAACAAAGTAAGAACAGACAGTGGCCACAAGAGGGCAGCACATATAGGCTTATATAGGGAGAGAGAGCTTGACGCTAACTTTACCTTTACCAACCTATAAAGCTATATAAATATGTAATATAAATAATATATAATAATAATACATTTTAATAGATGTATATATCAAATATTATTTTATATTACTACAATATATATGTTTATACATTTTTACATAATATTTATATAATACAAATATTTATATACATATTACAAAGCTTAATATAATAATAATAATAAATGTAAATGTTTTTGGTCATTTATTTATTTTATTTATTTATTTATTTATTTACTCAATTGTTTATTCATTTATTTACTTAATTGTTTATTTATTTTTTATTTATTTACTTGTGTAATTTTATTTACTTTATTATTTGTTTAATTATGTACTTATTTATGTACTTTATTTATTAACTTATTTATTGATCTGCATATTCATCAACTTATCTATTTATTTAATTATTATTTATTTATTTACATATTTATTTATTTTACTTATTTATGTATTTATCTACTTATTTATTTTTTTATTTATTATTTACTTATTTACTTATTTACAATCATTTTCTCAATTATTTATTTACTTATATATCTATTTTACTTATTTATTTATCTACTTATCTACATTTGATATACTTTATTTACTTATTTATTTAGTTATTTGTCTATTTTAAATATTTATTTATCTACTTATTTATTTACTTATTATTTATTTATCTATTTTACTTATGTATTTATTTATCTACATATTCATTTATTTACTTATTTATGTATTTAATTATTTAAGTAATTTATTTATTAACTTATTTATTTAATTATTAATTAATTTATTTATTTATCTACATATTTATTTATTTGCCTAATTATTAATTAATAAATTAATTTATTTACTTAATTGTTTAATATTTACTTATTTATTTAACTATTTACTAATTTATTTATTTACTTATATACTGATTTGTTTACCTACTGACTTATTTACTTAATTGCTTATGTATTTACTCATGCAACTCCTTCATTGCATCTTAGCTTACTCACTTACTGTATGTGACACTATATTTGATGAAATGCATGTGACAGTATTTGATGAAAGAGTGACCTGCGAAGAGCTGACAGAGGCCTGTGAAGTAGAAGAGTCCTCCTTTAGACATGGTGAAGAGCTGACCCAGAAACACCATGAAGGAGATGGAGGACAGGATCACAGACAAGATCATCAGCGCCTGCACCGACTGCAGCCATTCTGATACACACAAACACACACACACACACAGTCAGATCAACAGCTCAGTATGCACATTTACTGTATGAGAGTGAGTGTGTGTGTGTGTGTGTGTGTGTGTGTGTGTGTACATGTTTTTGTGACATATCAGGACACAAATCTGTATAATGACATAGGTATGACAAAGGTATTACAAAAAGCAGGTGAAATATGAGGACTTTGGTGACGTCCTCATTTCTCAAAATGCTTCTAAATCACACAGGATGAGTTAAATCAGATAATAAAGCTGCACACAGTCTCCTGTGATGGTTGGGTTTAGGGGTGGGGTGGGGTGAGGGCAATACAATATACGGTTTGTGCTGCATAAAATGAATGGAAACCTATGTAATGTCCCCACTTTTCACTAAAACAAACGTGTGTGTGTGTGTGTGTGTCATATTATCATCAAATCAATAAAGTTTTCTAAGTCTAAGCTCAGTGTGCACATTGTAGTGTGTGTGTGATCTACCCACCGCTCTCATTGACAGACGCACATAACCAGGTTCCTGAAGAGTTATCATACGAACATTTATACCACAGATCTGTGTTCTGGATGTCTCCCAAAGTCCACCATGACTACAAAAATGAATATTAAGAATATTAATAAAAAGTCTCATTAATAATCAAGCTTAACAATGTTATTGTTAACATATTATTAAACAGGTTACAGATTTTTATCGAAGCATTTTTACCATTGCCACAGAGATTTTTCAACATTGAAATCGGGGACAGTTAGCATTTCATAAGACATGCTTCACAATCACATGTTTGTCAAAATGAATTACGACTGACCTTCTCCATGGTGGCGATGAAGAGCATGGCTAGTGTGATCAGATGCAGAACCGTCACAGACATCAACAGAAACGCCATTCTGGAGGATCCTGCAGCAAAACCAAGAAGCTTGAGTGCAAAACTTACATCTCAGAGTCATTTACTCACAGAAGAAGAAATGAGGAATCATCTGGGAATCAGTCAGTCAGTTTGAAAGCCTCTGATGTCTGCAAACATCCAGATCTCCAGCTTTCAATGACTGCTTTTATCCATATATCTGATGTGAATGTGAATGACGTAGAAAAGAGGGTTGAGATCTGCTTGATTTTATTAAATGCTTGTGAAAATAATCTCTTATGCTCACCAAAGCTGCATTTGAAGATTTCAGATGCAACACTCAAAAAAAAAAGATGTTTGCTGTGTTCAAACTACTTGCTTAAATTGAGCTGAAACAACTCAATTCTTAAGGTATTTTTTGTGACAACTCAGTTGTTTTGTTCATCCACTTAAATTTGTAAAAACTAATAAGTTAACCTAATTCCTTTATGTTGTCCCAACACAAATTGATTGTGTGGAACCCTGCATTTTTTACAGTAAAGAGCTCAAAGTACATCTTTTTTTTTCAACTTTATTTTTTTCCAATTTAAAATGAACATGTTTATCAAATGTTTAGGCTCAGCAATCAAATTATATTGTCTTTAACAGTGTTCAGATAGGGTATTTTAATAACTAATAGAACACAGAAATACTATATATATATATATATATATATATATATATATATATATATATATATATATATATATATATATATATATATATATATATATATATATATGACTGTTTATCAATTAAAAGGTCCATTGTTAAAGCATTTAAGATGTCATTTATTCCTGTGATGCAAATCTGAATTTTCAGTCTTTAATGTCACATGACCTTTAATCAAATATATATTAGAATACATATAAACATAATATATACACATACACATCTAAGCTTTTCACTCATCATAGCACACGTGCTGCTGCTGATGTACAATAAAAGTGATTTGATTTGACATGTATATTACAATAAAGTTGAAGTCGGATTAGTTTTCCTGAATTATTAGCCCCCTTGGTCCCACTTTATATTAAGTGGCCTTAACTACTATGTACTTACATCAAAAAATAAATACAATGTACTTACTGTGTTTATAATGTATTTGAGAACACTTGTGGTGCTTTTGAGTTGGGATAGAGGTTGGGTTATGGACAGGTTTGGTGGCATGGGTAGGTTTAAGGGTGGGTTAAGGTGTAAGGGATGGTCAACAGTGTATTTACAAATGTAATTACAAAAGTTAATTACAGATTTTGTTACATACTTGTAATTAATCAAGAATAAATACACAGTAAATACATGTATTTACACAATAAGTACATTGTAACAAACTATTAAATCCTATGTAAGTACATATTAGTTAAGGCCACTTAATATAAAGTGGGACCGCCCCCTTTATTTTTGTTTTTTCACCAATTTCAGTTTAACAGAAAGAAGATTTTTGTCAACACATTAAACATAGTTTAGAACATACAGTTGTTTGTTCTGTAGACAATTAATAGTATATATTGCTTAAGGTATAAAGCTTAAAAAGTGCCAAAACAATCTGAATTTGCATTGTGTAAATTTGAATGATTAACAATTGTGATTTAATGAAACTGAATGATATATGCCATTACATTTTTTTTTTTCTTAATTTGAATTTCTTAACTTGAATACTGAATAACTGAAAGTTGTCAGGTTTTTATAGACGTACACTACTAGTCAAATTCTTTTGGGGTTAGTAGGATTTATAAATGTTTTAAAATGCTTCTTCTGCCTACCACGGCTGCATTTATATAATCAAAAGTACAGTACACATGGTAAAATTGTGAAATGTTATTGCACTTTAAAATAACTGTCCAAAAGTTGTTTATCATTTAATTTAATCATTTATTGCAGTAATTTTAAAAATGAATTTTCAGCTTCATTAATTCAGTCTTCAGATTCACATGATCCTTCAGAAATCAATATTCATTATTATTAATGGTCATAGCAATAAAAGTAATGTCTGGGGTAATAATTTGAAACTACACACAATAAGCAGTTATTAATAATTTACATACATATTTAAGCATCTTTCTTATACATTTAATAAATGCCGCCTGGATGAACAAAATCATTTAAAAAAAAAAAAAAAAAATTAAAAACTGACTCCAAACGTTTGACTGGTAGTGTATGTTCAAACCTCAGATTTGTTTTGTTCTGAATTCATAGACTGCAGATTACAGGGTGTAAAAATACACTTTCAAGTGTTTCAAGTTTTTTTTCCAGAATACACTGATAAATATAAAGTTTTTGAACAGTTTTTGTAAAACTGGAATCATTTGCAACAGCATAAATGACAAATACTTCAGTTCATACTAAAAAAAAGTATGAATTATACTTTAATCATATAACATATAATCTAATCATGCTCAAATGTAATAATTTAACTATTAATCTCTTCATAAAAAAATCATTTATTCATTTTCCTTTGGCTTAGTCCCTTATTTATCAGGGATCACCACAGCAGAAAGAACCGCCAACTTATCCAGAATATGTATTACACAGTAGATGCCTTTCCAGTTGCAACCCGGTACTGGGAAACACCCATACACTCTCTCATTCATACACTCTGGCCAATTTAGTTCATCCAATTCACCTATAGCGCATGTGTTTGGACTGTGAGAAAAAACAAAGCACCCGGAGGGAACCCAAGCCAACACGGAGAACATGCAAACTCCAACTGACCTAGCTGGAACTTAAACCAGCAACCTTCTTGCAGAATGGTGACATTGCTAACCGCTAAGCCACCGTGCAACCCTTCATAAACAAATAAAACCTCAAAACATAATAACCAAAACAACTAAAATAATCAGCAGCTATAGTGTATGATGGCTCATTTAATCAAGAATCTCTAGAAAACATTTTGATTCACTGCTATGAAAACCGAATGACTGCATTAGCTGACTGCATCTTTTCCTGGGAAAAAAGTAAGACGCCCGTGTGAACTTTGATTCAGCTGCTGTGTAATATTATTACTCCACTGCATCATACTTATAAATGAATCTTCACCTCACTGCTAGATGCTTTTCCTGCCTTCCCAGACACAAAACATGACTTTCCCACAAACACTCCATGACTTTACATCCATTAGTGAAGTGGAGACGTCAGACAGAATTCAACAAATGTCCATTCATAACTAAAGCGTGTGTGACAGATCAGGCAGGACTGGGATGAAAGAATGAAAATGACATGAACAGATCGGTCTTGGGTTTTCCTTTTAGAAAGGAGTATTGAAAAGCAAACGTTTTACAGGGGCTCTTTTACGCAAAAGGCACTTTTATAAGGGGTTTAAACACAGTTGTGTGGCAATAGTGTGCGAATATAATCAGTCTCTAAAGGTAAAAATTTATTCATTTATTTTTTTACAATCACACTAGTAACAGTTAAATGTTACTATTATTGTTTTCTGATTTATTTATTGACATTTTTTGCATTGTGTATTGTTTGGCATATTAAAATCAGCATGTTGTAATATTGCTTCCAACATCCGGGTGGCGCTAGGTTGATTTGCACTTTTATAAAGACTAACTAACCATAAAGTAAGAGTGAGTGTTTGGTAGAGTGTACGCCAAGCGGCAACCTCCCGCTCTCCCTCAGGAAGCCAATACGGAAGTAACTAAAACTGCAATTCATGCGAAATTCCGCTAGTCGTGGCCGCTCCTGGCTCCAAAACAGAGCAAATTTCAATTGAGCCCACTGTTAGAATGGCCGACTTTACAGCAGAAAAAAAGGTGTTTTTTGGTTAATACAGCTAATATTACCCTTCGTGACAACTGTGAGGGGGGTGAATTTTTTTATAACTCATCCGTTTACTTTATATTAAGTTATATTAAGTTTGCATAATTAAGGGCGTGGCCACTTGATTGACAGCTAGGTCTCGTTGGTCGCCGTCCCGTCACCTCAGCTGAATCCTGCAGATTAGCCACTGAACTCGGCATATTTATCGTATTTCTGTGTTGTTTTATGTGGCTTTACACAGTCAACTGCCTTTTGGACTTGTTTCCTACAATTATTAGATGGCATGGTATGCTGAGTGAACTTAATTGTGCTCACAAACCATTCACGTGGCCTCCGTTTCCCATGTGAGTAAAGTTATATACTTATATACCATCTCTATACATGTATTTGTTTTATTTAAGATCATTTATCGGTTATATTTATATTTAGAGCTGTAATGCACTTCAGAATCTGACAAATTGATTAGCTGTAGGCTCTAGAACAGTCATCTGAAGCGTTGTCATACAGTGTTATGCTGGTCCTACATTAACTAACACAGACTATATCTGAAGTGTTTGGAAGTAATTCGCGTTTTCCTCCTGTTGAAAAACGTCATAAGAACAATGTTTAGTGGCTCTGTGTATTACAGCAGTGTTTTTAAATGTCTAAACACTTTATTGATATAGTGTACAACCAAGCACATGTGGTCAGAACACAAGCGAGTCACAAGTGATAAAGTATTAAGCGTTCTCCCAAAGCAAAGTGTGTCTGAACCAGGTCCAAGCTAAATGCCAGCAGGTGTCTGTAGCTCCGCTCACCCTCCGCCTCTTTGTCCTTGTTTGGTATCCCGCCGTGGGTGTGATGACGCGCGAACAAAATGGCGACGGTTGGCCGCGCCTACTTGTGGCTTCTTTTGCGCTCTTTAGAAACCTATGGGTGACGTCACGGACACTACGTCCATATATTTTACAGTCTATGGTGTACACCGCATGTATGGTCACGCAGTGGCGCAGTAGGTTGTGCTGTCAACTCACAGCAAGAACGTTGCTGGTTTGAGCCTTGGCTGGGTCAGTTGGCATTTCTGTGTGGAGTTTGCATGTTCTCCCTGCCTTCGTGTGGGTTTCCTCCGGGTGCTCCGGTTTTCCCCACAGTCCAAAGACATGCGGTACAGGTGAATTGGGTAGGTTAAATTGTCCGTTGTGTATGAGTGGGATTGAATGTGTGTGGATGTTTCCCAGGAATGGGTTGCGGCTGGAAGGGCCTCCGCTATGTAAAAACATGCTGGATAAGTTGATGGTTCATTCCGCTGTGGCGACCTTGGATTAATGAAGGGACTAAGCTGAAAAGAAAATGAATGACACCGCATGCATCACTTTTGATGGTGGGCTAAATCAAAGGTATCAATGGGCCAACTTTGGCTCGCAGGCCCTACTTTGGGCATCTCCGCTTCAGAGACATCATAGACTTATTTTACATGTTGTAAAAAGGGACATAATAGGTCCGCTTTAAAATTTAAAAACAAAGTGCTTTTCTTTCGGATAAGCAAATTGTAAAGGTTTGAGTTTCATTTTTAATTTGGAATAACAAAACATAAAATCAACACTGGCTATGCAGTAACTAGAAATTCACAATAGGGCATGTGCAGAAAGACTTTTAATTTTCAGTAATCCAGTTAAATCGCTTCCAATGAACTGTATGCAGTTACAAAATTGCCGTGTTTAATGTCTGTTTTCTTTAAAAATCAACAATCCTCACTGCCTGATTGATATATGATATAAAGTGGGTCTCAGAATGTACAAGGAGCATTGCATTTAATTAAAATGTTCCACAGTATTGCTTTGTCCCAATTCGTATACTGTTCGTCCTATAGTATTTGAAAATAGAATTAGCTTGTGCCAAATCATAGTATGTTGAAAAGAGAATGCCAAATTTTAAGTGTAAAAGTGTCCATACTTTAATCGCTGATATTGCCAGAATACATTGTGTGTTGGACGTGAATTTCATTAGAACTACAAAGGCGGGTTAAAAATGTAAATAAACTACAAACATGGTGAACGCGTGAGACCAAACGTCAAGTATAGAGGCTTTGGTAAAGTTGTTTCTATGACTGTTAATTAATATCTAGGTAACTGGAACATATGTAAACTGTGTTTTCTTTGTTATATTTCATCTGCAACAACGTGAACTTCTATAAAGGCGTGTTTGGACATTAACGCATGAATGCATAATTATGCAAAGACCTGAGGAGATTTCTCTGCATGAAAGACTTGTGAATGGCAGATTATCCTGCTGCTGCTGCATCTCAAATAGGTAGGCGTTAGATACTGTGACAGAAACGTGGATGATGTGTGGATGATTGACAGGGCTCATAATCAGTGGTGTAAAGTAACTAATTACAAATACTCAAATGACTGTAATTGAGTAGTTTTTTCCAGGAATTGTAACTTACTAAGAAGTTTTATAAATGTGCACTTTTACTTTCCCTCGAGTCCATTTTTAGTGCTGTATCGGTAATTTTACTCCACTACTTTTCTTCAACCTGCAGTCACTATTTTATCATTTCTTGTCTATGGGGATTGGCTAAAGTAGAAAAATCGGTCTTGGGATTCCTGTCCAATCAAATCACTCATAGAAAAGTAAATCGCATCAAACTGAACAGCCTCAAGACAGGTGCGCTTCATAAATGCAGCAAACATTTAGAAGCTTTAAAAAAATGTCCAAAATGTTTACATGAAATGACCCAGAGACTGTTTAGACTACATATCGCTGATGAGAAAATGAAGGATGTCGACTCTATGAAGACTAAAATTGCCAAACAGCCTTGATCACTAAATGGAACAAATGAAAAATGTAACGAAGGGCCGAATGAAGGAAAAGCCGAACAAGGAATGGAAGCAAGGACTGAAACTAAGGAAGGATGGAATGAATGAATGATTGAACAAAGGACCAAACGAAGGAAGGAACAAAAGAATGAATGAACAAATTAATGAATAAATGAATGAGTGAATGAATGAAGGGAGGAATGAAGGAATTTACAAATTAATGAAGTAACAAAGGAATGAAGGAAAGACAGAACGAACAAACAATGGAATATAGGAAAGTCACTAGATGCACTACAGAATGTTACGTTTACAAATCCCTGCACAAACTGCATGTAAATATATCAACTTTTCACAGTGCAGTGTAACACTCACTATATCTATCCCAACTCACTAGTACTTTTGAAAGGTCTACTTTTTACTCATACTTTGAGTGATATTTACAACAGATAATTTGACTCTACTTGCACTTCATCTTTGGGCAAGTAATTTTACTTTTACTTGAGTATGATTTATCAGTACTCTTTTCACCACTGCTCAAAACCAAGCAACATAATGATCTGTTAATGAGGTAGTATGTCCCAAAGCTTGCATACTCTTGTTACACAATCATAAGTATATATACTTTGTATTATTTATTTACATATTATTATTATTAATTTACATTTTTATAGTTTATATTTTTCCTTCACAAAAAAGTACATAATTTTAGGGTGTAGTATAAACATGCGAATTGGGACGCAGCATGAAAATATATTTTACCCTAGTATTTCCAAAAGAGTTTCGGCGCTAGCCTGCTCCTCCTGATGGTGCATGCGTTTAAACCCCGGTGTCCTGGTTAAAGTCCCTCTATCGGCCATTACGATCATGGCCTCCCAATCATACCTTTCCACCGAAACGGCTCTATCACTGTCTCTCCACTCCACCAATAGCTGGTGTGTGGTGAGCGCACTGGTGCCGTTGACCTGTGGCTGCCGTCGCATCATCCAAGTGGATGCTGCACACTGGTGGTGGTGTGGAGAGACCCCCCCTCACGATTGTAAAGCGCTTTGGGTGTATGGCCATACACAATAAATGCGCTATATAAATACACATTACATTACATAAACTGCTTTTCATCTTGTTTTATACTTGAACGACTAAATGAATGTTTAAGTCTATTTAACAGATTATATTTTATTTACTTTACAACATCGATGCTGTAAAAGGAACTGTATGAAATTAAAAATAGTCACCTTCACCGGAAGTTTATCGGTAGGGGAAAAAACACAAGCTGTGCATATACCCTATTCACATAATACTGTGCATAGACTGGTCATCTCTTTCCAAACTTGAGAGTAAGAGACTCTTTGTGCAGTGTGTGTGTGAAATGACGTCTTCAGTCAACATTCAGTCTGAGTCTGCTTTTCATTAACAGTCTCCAGCTCTCCATGTTTACATGCAGGAGCTGCTCGTAATGTTTTCCTGGCACACATGTGGACACTTCCTTCTCTTTAGTCACTCTGTGAGCAAGGCACTGTTTTTACTATGACCCTCTGTAAACAGAAGAAGCAAATGAAGGTACAGATCTAATAGAAACGTCCCACACAGACCAAAACATCACATGAAGTTCATTAAGAAAGTTTGGAGGTTTTTCTACGAACGGTTATATAATCTTGGAGTCACATCGTTGATCTGAGGTTTTGAAATATTGCATTTGGTGTAGAAACTATTTAACATTTTATAATTAGGCTAATTTTATTCATTATGAAAGGCACATCAGTAAAAAGCACTTAATTTAAAGCAGCAAACACAGTAATATTGTGAAATATAATTCCAAGATTCACTATATGTAAATGCTTTTTAAAATATTAGTCATTTCTGTGATTCAAAGTTGAGTTTTCAGCATTATTACATCAGTCTTTGTTACATGATCATTTTAATATGCTTATTTGATGTTCATTATTAAGAATTTAGCAGCCATTATTATTAATAATCATTAACTAAGCATCAAATCAGCATATTTTAAAACAAATTCACACAGAAATTATTATTTTGAAATATGTGACAATATTACTGTTTTTATTTTATACCAAGTGATTAACCAATCTTAATGTTTTCAAACTTTTAGTATATACAGGAATCAGAGAGTGAAATTCTACCTTTAAGACTTTCCATACATTTTGAGACCTTATAATCACTTTTCAACCGGAAACACCCCCAAGATTTTAACTTACAATATATTTACTAAATATTAATGCAAGAAATCAATCCAAAACTAAGATTATCCATATGCTGAATAAAATCTATTAAATCTAGCTAATTCAGCAGGTAGGTGCCTATAGATTTGCAGAAGTAATGGTGTTGCCTTGGATACTGCAGTAAACAAAGCAGCATGATGATAAATCTAGAAGGTTTGAATTAATTTTTATGAACTACACAGCATCCTGATATTTGCAGCTTTAATTCAGGCAAGCTGCAACCATACATTGCATAATAAAAAAAAAATCAAATTTTATACTTAGCAAAATAGCATTTAAGACTTTTTAATATTTTAAGGGCCTTAAATTTCTTTACATTGATTTATCAACTTTTAACACCCCGCAAAAACCTCAGTTGGGAGAATTCTGTAATTGCACTAAAATGTAAAGTACATTTAATATGAAAATCAGTTAAAAACATGACTTATTGTTGTAAAACATACACTCCAACAACCAATTAATAAATAAAACCCAAAATTGGCTTCAAAATGTTCTCCCAGAAATAGCTACATTTTTGAAAAGTTACATTGAGTTAAACAGAAACACTAAAATTGAACATTTAAAATAATATTTATGCGAAATAATATATGCAAATAATATTTAATCTTTCCCCTCAATTTTTTGTGTTTTTTTAAGATGAGAACATCTCATTCATTAACTGAGTAAAAGTCAAGACCTTCTGGCTTCTTTCTGTTCCAGCACATCCTTAGTTTTCTGAAGAAACATGGCAAGAAGCTGCCACCATTATTTTACAAGTGAAAACACTTTCTCTTGCTATAATAAACAGGGAAAAAATGCAGCTTACCGTATGTGCTTGTACCAACAATTTTTTTTTTCTTTAGAAAACTTTCGTCTGAAGTCTTGTGTTGCTCCTCTGAGTCTTAAGCTTGTCTACTCCCCTCTCCTCCTCTACACACACCCAAACACACACACTCACTCTCTCTCTCTCTCTCTCTCTCTCTCTCTCTCTCTACAGTCTCCCACATTTGTGGAAAAAATGGGTCCAGGGAGGAATGCAGGCTCGGTTAGAGGAGGAGTTTCCTTCTTCCAGCTTCTACAAACTAAAAACAGACCAGAGTTTGTGTCCAGCCAGTCTCAGAAAAAGCCTCTTACATAATTACACACAATGATATTCTGACAGATCTGACAGTAAACCAATTAGGATTTTTAATGTGATGTATATATATATATATATATATATATATATATATATATATATATATATATATATATATATATATATATATATATATATATATATATAAATCAAACAACAAGATCATAAGTCCAACGCACTCGAAAAGTAGGTGGAAAAATTAAAAAGCCTTTAATAGTCACGTTTAATTCTCTTTCACTTACTTTATGAATTCACATTGTATATTTCACATTGTGTAATAGTCAATTCACGCCTTCTTTAGTTCATTAATGGTCACTTGTTTGTAAGAAAAGTACTACTGTACATCAGCAATCTGTTCAATCATTTCCTGCTGGAGGAAACTCAGACCACACAGAGAAACATCAGTTCTCACCCATAATTCCCCTGTGAAGGAGTTTAATATTTCCGTTGACCCAGATTGACTATTTTTAGTTATTTATTGTTAAATTAGTTTCGAAAAATAAGACAAAAATAATTAAATACATTGCGCTGGGTAACGTCTTAAAATAAAGTGTTAATCTATTTAGCAACATTTATTGCTTTTTGCTAATGCTAGTTAATGAAAATACACAGTCCTTTGTTTTAAGTCCGTTAACTCAGCGCATTAGTTCAAGCCTACTTCTTTTTAGTAGTGAATTCGTAAATGCTGACCTATAAATGATGTACAAGATTTTACTTCACGTTAGTAACTACATGAATTAGGCTAACTAATATTTACTAATAGACCATTACTGTAAAAAGATTTTCTTTTTTACTTTATGCGTCTGTATAATAATTAAATGACGTATTTTATTAAATAATTATTGTATTAAGATTTAAAAAAATCGTGAATCACACAAGAACATTAACTCCTTAATTAAAATACATAATCAATGTGGAAAACACAATGTTTTCTGAGCGAACCCTTATAATGGAGTCGCGTTTCTTTTAGTTTGAGGGGTCCTTTTTGCAGGACGTCCCACACACAAACACAGAGAGACACACAAACAGGCTGCACGCTGATGAACGCTTTCCCAGTACATTCAGAAAAACGATGGAGACAGATTTTAAAAGCTTGTTCGCTTTATCGCGAACAAAGTTTTGAAAAGTTCCATTAGAACGCGACAGTTCCTTCCTTTGAAAAACAGTTCAGTCGTGTACTGAGCCGAGGCGATTGGAAAAGGTGACGTGTGATTGTTTTTTTGCGGAATATTTCTGCTCTAAAGCAATAATAGCCAACAACAACTAAAAAGTAACTTCAATGCTTTTGAATAAGAGGAGAAGATGTGCACGGCACAGGTAAGACCGGTTTAATCAAATTCTCCGTTACTGATTTCTTTAAATCACCATCAATGCGGTAAATATCAAAGTGAAGATGGGCTATATTGATGTATATTGTACTATGCGATGCGTTTATAGCTGTAGGCATTTTGCTATTTTCATAAAAGCAAATGTAACAAAGAAGAAAAGTTTCATGCTAGAAAACCGCAGTGTTTATAAAAGGGAAAAAATTATGTGCGCATGCGCGCCGCCTTCTCTATCTGCAACAACAGCTGTCAAAAATATTTTAACAACGTTAGCGGTACATCACGTGTTTGATAGAAACAATACATAAACCCACCAAAACTGATCTAGGGTCAGTTTATACAAAAGTTAGACAAGACGAGTAGATAGATAGATAGATAGATAGATAGATAGATAGATAGATAGATAGATAGATAGATAGATAGATAGATAGATACTTCTCTAACATTTGTATCTGCAGGACATGGATCAGCGGCTGCAGGAGGAAGGATTGGATCCTTTGGCCTCCAGTGACGAACGTTTGTCTCTGTTGTGGCAGCTTTACATGAGCAGTGAAAATACAGTCAAATCCCACAACCAGCAGATCCAGGACCTGCAGAAGGAACGTGTCGCTGAGATTGAAAAGGTGAGTTTGAGGGGAAAAATGTATTTACTCACCTGCACTGTTTCAGATCTATTTAAGTTTCATTTTGTCTGTGGAACACAAAAGAGGGAAAATATACATATAGCATACATACATAAACAGATGAGAGACAAAATCTGTTTTATTTTTTATGTTAATTTTAACATTATGATTTTAGGATTTTTGTTGTAATGAAGTGTTTTTTTTTTCAGTACAAAATACACTTTTAAATATTTTCCTTTTTAAATAGTTTTATATTGCAAGTACCAAAAGTAACCTTACACATCACCGATGCCAGGGGTAATTACAAAAAATCCCAAAGCACATATCTACAGGATAAACACGATCTGACAAAAGTCTTGTTGTTTTTCCAAGTTTTAGAAACAACAAATAACTTGACTTCTGGTTGATCATTTAGTATCAGAAGTGGCTTATATGAAAGGCAAAGACCTCTAGATTACGCTTATTTTACCAAAATAAAATATGATCATGCCTTGATTTTTAATTATTTAATTAGGGCAGTAAGGTCTGACTGTGCTTAGACAAAAGTCTTGTCACTGAACAGAAATAATGTCCAGTATAGAATATAAAGTCATGCTGCAGTTGAAACAGAAGGCATATTGTGTATGACTCCCATGAGCTTTAAGGACTGCATACATACATCTCTGTAATGACTCAATCAATTATTAATAAAGCCATCTGGAATGGCAAAAGAAGCGTTCTTAGAGGAATCCCAGTGTTCACTGGATTTGTCTTCAATGCCTTTTCCATCCTACCCCAGACATGCTCAATAATGTTTATGTCTGGTGACTGGGTTGGCCAATCCTGGAGCACCTTGACCTTCTTTGCTTTCAGGAGCTTTGATGTGGAGGCTGTATTTTCTGAATTATGAAGTGATAAAAAGTTATACAAAATCAGATGACTGTCAATAATCTAATAACAAAATGAAACTACAGAATTCTGAACCTTACTTCATGCAATGGTCCGAGTATTTTGATATTAATATATGCAAATAAGTGCATATTTAAACAACACCTTTTAAACCCTGTAATTCTGAATCAACTGTGGAAGTATACAGATGAATATTAGCTAACGTTTTTACTCTGCAGTGTCTTGCCTAATGCAAACAGCAGTCATGGGATTTCTATGTCGTCAGGTCCAGCAACAAATCAGTCAAATCAAGAGTCTCACAAAGACCCGAGATTCAGTGGCTTTACGTCTGGAGCAGGAGAACCAAACGCTACATGCAACTCTGGATGACATCAACCAGCAGCAAGGTGCATTTCTATCCGTTTAATCTCAATCAGGCTCTTTTGTCAACTCCTGACTCTGTTGAATCATTGTGCACAGAGACTCAGAGGAGCGAGATTGCAGAGATGTTGCTTCAGGAGGGTCTGGCTGAGATGATTCCCATCAGCCTCAGTGAACAGGTCGCTTACCTCCTCGCAGACCGAGCCTCGCTGCTGGAGAAAATGCAGAGCCGGGAGGATGTAGAGGAGATGAAGATGATGCAGGATCATGAAGCTCTTAAGCAGAAAACCTCACCGAGTCATGTTGAGAATGTGCTGCATGTAAGTCGATCAAATCATCGGGATGTTTAGTCCTGCTGTATGCAAACACAAGTCAGTGCAAATAGTAACACTTCAAAATAATGGTTCATTCATTCATTTTCCTCCAGCTTAATCCCTTATTTATCAGAGGTCGCCACAGGGGAATGAACCACCAACTATTCTAGCATATGTTTTATGCAGCGGATGCCCAACCAGTACTGGGAAACACCCATACACACTCACATTGACACACACTCATACACTATAGCCAATTTTGTTTACCCAATTCACCAATAGTGCATGTGTTTGGACTGTGGGGGAAACCAGACCGCCTGGAGGAAACCCACGCCAACACGGGGAGAACATGCTAACTGGCCCAGCCAGGACTCGAACCAGCTACTTTCTTGCTGTAAGGCAACAGTGCTAACCATTGAGCCAGCGTGCAGCCCTTTCATAAGTGCAGTAGGTCATCTGCCAGATTGCTAGCATAAGAAATTTTATATCCCTCCCCTACCATCCAAAGCCACGCCTCCTTAAGTCATGAACGTGCACTGATTAGATTGAACACTAGATCATGTCATCACCAGTTAGAAAATTCTATGGCAGGGGTGTCCAAACTAGGTCCTGGAGGGCCGGTGTCCTGCAGATTTTAGCTCCAACTTGCCTCAACACACCTGCAAGAATGTTTCTAGAAAGCCTAGTAAGAGCTTGATTAGCTAACCCAGGTGTGTCTGATTGGGGCTGGAACTAAACTTTGCAGGACACCGGCCCTCCAGGACCAAGTTTGGACATGCCTGCATATTGTGTTTTTGTAAGTGTCAAAATAAAAGCCACTTTCCAACACTATCATACAGCATGGAAAAGCCAAGATCAAATATAAAGCTACTCCGACTGTGTTTGTCTGAAATAAAGAAAATAACAGAATAAATTATGGGTTAATTAATTTACATTTTTGGGTGAACTATCCCTTTAATAAACATTCTTGTCCATATTTCCACAAGGTGGCGCCACTACACGTTCAGAGCCCTTGGAAGCGGCTCCTGAGTCTCAGAAAAGCAGCTCAGAGTAAACAGAAATTAACTCCTGTATGTTTCTCACAGTTAACCCGATGCATGCATTGAAACGCACAACAAAAAGCATGAGGAGATGTTTCAGATGGATTAGGAAAATATCTATACTGTGTTTAATTTACATGCATATCACTTTTACTGTACTAACCTTGGATTTCTTCTAAATGTTCTTTTCCATGCATGCACGTCGAGGATTTCATGAAGCATGTTTACGCTCGGTGCCTAAAAGGCATGCATTGGTTAATGAAATATGGAAACTGTGAATGCTTAAATATGATAACCTGTGTGTCAAGGTCCTTTATTTTTGCATTTTTAGAAGAGGATATTTTTAAAAACATGCTTTAAATTTCAGTTTTAGTTTGTTTCTTGAATTAGTTTTAGTTTAGTTTTTATTCTGTGCACCCATTTCTTTTCAGATTTGATGGATTTACTTTCAGTTGTAGTTTTAGAAAATAGTTTAACAGTTTAAAGAGTAAAATAAATGTTTGAACAGACACTGAACCACAAATGCAACTTAAAAACTAATAAAAAAAATAAATATTGTGGAGAATTAAGACGTTGGCAGGAATAAACATTCCTAGTTTACATTCATTCATTTTCCTTCAGCTTAGTCCCTACATCTGAGATCACCACAGCTGAATGAACCGCTAGCTATTTTAGCATGTTTTATGCAGCGGATGCCCTTCCAGCTGCAACCCAGTACTGGGAAACAACCACACACTCAATCACACACACTATGGCCAATTTAGTTTGTTCAATTCACCTACATCGCATGTGTTTGGACTGTGGGGGAAACCGGAGCACCCGGAGGAAACCCATGCCAACACGGAACATGCAAACTCCACAAAGAAATGCCAAATGACCCCGCTGGGACTCAAACCAGCGACCTTCTCTCTGAGGCAACAGTGCCACCATGCTGCCATCTTAGTTTACATTTTTTGGCAAAGAAACAGAAAAGTTTGAACATGTTTTATGTATATACAAAAGGCCGTTTCTGTATATAATATTGCTCCTGACTGATGTTGCTTGGCTTTAAAAGTGCATCTACACAGTCTAGGCACAGGTCAGATTTTCTACCACAAAATGAACATATTAATTAATAAAACAATTATTTTATTACGGTTAGTTTCTAATGTTTTCAGTTTTGATTTTTCATTTATTGTGTGTTTTTTCTGTTTACTTAAATCTCTTTGCTGTGTTTATAGCAGGCGGCTGAAATGCAGTATAGTGTGGATAAACTGAAGGAGCGGACACTGCAGGCACTGGAGAGAGATGTAGAAGAAGCTTCTGCTCGACTCGCTATGGCTCATAAGGAGATCCGCAGACTCACAGATGAGCTTGAATCTGCTCACCTCACACAAAAGGCTTATGGTAAATCACTAGACATCACAGAATGGAAGACACTGGCTACACTGTAAAAACTGCTGCAAATTTTTACAGTATTGCTGGTAATTTTGGTTGTAAAATTTACCAGTGCACTGTAAATTAACAATTATTATTGTGCTGTAATTTTACAGCGCAGTTCTAAATAATAATTTAAAATACGCTTAAATTTTATAGTATTGTTGACAATTATTACACTGTAAATTAATAATTATGACTGCAGTGCTACAGTTTTACAGTATAACGTTGGTTTGTTCTGTAGACAATCGAAACAAATATTGCTTAAGGGGGCTAATAATATTGACCTTAAAATGGTTAAAAAAATAAATAAAACTGCTTTTATTCTAGCCGAAATAAAACAAATATGACTTTCTCCAGAATAAAAAATATTATAGGAAATACTGTGAAAAAAATCTTTGCTCTGTTAGTTATCGTTTGGGAAATATTAGAAAAAATAAATAACTAAAAAAATTACAGGACGGCTATTAATTGTGACTTCAACTGTACATTGTTATTGCTTTGCTATTGCAATAGAAAAAATCTTTAAAGGCTTTTCCATTAAGCATAAGAATAATGCAGTAATCCAGAATGCTCATAAATGGATGTAAACCGAGCTACTGACAAACATCATAACCACATCTTGTCTTATTAGAGCCCGAGTTGCAAGAAGCTCAGCTGGAAGTCGAGCACCTTCGACATGAAGTGGAGAAACTGAAACGCTGTGGTATATTTGTGGATTTCTCTTTCTTGTGCATTTTAGTACTTTATAATATTGTACATTTCTGTATATGACTTATTTTGTATCATTAGAAGTTGCTGAACTGTGCAAAACAAAAGAGATAAACCAGAAACAGGAGGACGAGTTGTGCCACCTGAGGCAGAATGTGAAGAGACTGCAGACAGAGCGCGTGCAATTACTTCAGATGGTAAGATTATCATGGAAAAAGTCTTATACATATATTATTTTACTAGAATGAACATGCTCAGTGGTTAGCACTTTTGCCTCACAATAAGTTGCTGGTTCGAGTCCCGGCTCGGCCAGTTGGCATTTCTGTGTGGAGTTTGCATGTTCTACCCATGTTGGCTTCCCCCGGGTGCTCCTGTTTCCCCCACAGTCCAAACACGTGCACTATTGGTGTATTCGGGTAAACTAAATTGGGCTTAAGCAGGTCACACACCGGATGTGCCGCTCGGCGCCACGACACATGACAGTTGGAAGTATTCGCATGAAATTTAAAATGAAACCGTTCATATGGCGCTCTGTGGTGCGGCAGAAATATAAACAGTGAACTAAGTCATGGCAGGGCGCCTCGGACCGGTGTGTGTACCCTGATAGAAACCTATGCTTAGAATTCTAAAATGCATGGCGCTGCGCCTCCCCAAGTGGCACTTGTGGTGTGCGACCTGCTTTAGTTAGTGTGTTTGAATGTAAGCGTGTATGGGTGTTTCGCGGTACTGGGTTGCATCTGGAAGGGCATTCGCTACTAAAAACATATGCTGTAATAGTTGGCGGTTCATTCTGCTGTGGTGATCCCTGATAAGACAAACTAAAAAATTCCAGCAACATTTTACCATTTTTTTTTTCTTTGTGAGCACTTTGACTGTTAGACCATGTACTGTACATATTAAATATAATACTGCATTCCTCCTGCTCATTGTAACTATATAATATATAATGTAACTATATTTTATTAAATACACAATTAAATAGTTTTTGAAGGCTATATTAATAATAATACATTTATTATAAGTACATTCTGAATGAGTCATACCAATATAATGTCTAAAGCACTATTATTGTTTTTCGACAGGCAGAAGCAACTGTCACTCCATCCACAGCCATGAAAATGCAGGAAGATGAAGCCCATAAACGGTTTGTTTAATGAAAATGTGTAAAATTCAATGAAACCAAGAAGATTTGTTAATTCTATTTACTTTTTATTTAATTGAAAAGAACACAAAGAACAAATTACTTGGTCAGTGGAAACAATGGAAATTGAATTCTGTAAATATAAATGGGTAAAAGGTTGGAACAGAGGCCTGTTTAGCACAGTTTAACAGCAACTTTTTCTTTTAATTACAGCATTTAATTATTTGAGAAATGAGGATGCTGATAGCTAAAGTTTTACCAGGAATTTTTTTTAACTTTTTGTATTGTGTTGTACTCATGGAAATCAAAATTGGTTTATATTTACTGAAATTAAACTGAAATTATTTGGCCAGAGACGTTGGAAAACTTTTCAAAAATGAAACACACGGACTCAACTTGTTACAAAACAAGTTTTTTTTAACACAATATCTTAATAATAATAAAAATATTAATAATTCCTGACATTTATATAGCGCTTTTCTGGGCACTTAAAGTGCTTTACACATAGGGGGGAATCTCCTCATCCACCACCAGTGCAGCATCCACCTGGATGACGCGGATGAAGCCATTTTGCACCAGACCGCACACCACACACCAGCTGATTGGTGGAAAGTAGACAGAATGATGATGCCAATTATGATTGAGATGCTGTGGCATGACCTTTTTAAGACAGTTCATGCTAGAAAAACCCTGAATTACAACACTGAATTACAACAATTCAGCAGAGATGAGTGGGCCACAATTCCTCCACAGCACTGAACAGACTCAGTGCAAGTTATGAAAAATGCTTGATTGTAGTTGTTGCTGCTAAAAGGAGACCAACCAGTTATTAGGTTTATGGGCAAACACTTTTTAACAAAGTGCTATGTAGTTTCTTCCCTTAATAATAAAAACTTTCATTTTAAACTGCATGATGCATTTACTTGTGTTATCTTTGACTAATATTTAACAGGCATGCAAATAAGATGAGGGGACTAACACTGTTGGTGAGGGGACTAACACTTTTTAACACAACTAACTATCTGCCTGTCAGTACTCAAAGATTTACATTACTGATGGCTCCAGATCATTTTCCAGAATCAGCTATATGTGTGTGTTCTTACAGGTGTGTTGATGAGATGCAGGAGCGTCTGCAGGATCTGACGCAGGTCACACTAAAGCTGTGGATGGACTTTGAGACGGAGACGGAGCTGCGGAGGAGAGCCGTGGACGAGTGTGAAGAGCAGAAGAAGAAGAGAACTGAGGCAGAACAGCTGGTCAGAAACTTCCAGACGCTCTGCGAGAAACAGACGGATGATTACAGGAGGAGCGTCGGCACCCTTCAGGTGGAGGTGAGAAAACAGATGCACTGTAAAAGATGTAATGATAAAAAGTCAAAAGTTTAAGGTCAGTTTTTTTTTTTTTTTAATTGTTCTGTTCATCAAGGCAGCATTTATTAAATGTAAAAAAATAAATATGAATTAATTTTAAATAACTGCTTTCTTATTGTATGTAGCTTCAAATGAGAGAGAATTGAGTTAATTGCCAAATTCAGCTTGTCTGGCTATGTCATAGCAAAAACCACATTTTATAAACACAACTTTTCCATAATTATAAAAATATTCTAACAATTAAAAGTCATCAAGAGCAATAAATAATACACAAGGTAAAATACATAAGTAATATGAACAATAAATCAGACTAAAATCAGTTTAGGTATTACTTTTGATAATTTTATTTTATTTTTTTACAATTTTGGAAGGATTCACATTTAAAAATTTCATTTAAAGTCTCTTCAGATAAAAATTGTTGTCTGATAACATTAAAAATGGGGCATTCCACAAAAATATGTTTTTCATAAAAATATGTTGCAAACAGTTTGGTTTGTTGCAATATTGGCATTATGGGGGTTCTTCTTCTTTGAGTAAATGTTCATGTGGAAGTATTGTGTGTCCGACACGCCATCTTCTGTAAACAATTTCATCATGTCTTCATTTAAAAAATAAATTGGATTTTCTTCCTATTTCTGGCTGAATTTCAAAAAGTTTATTTTCTGAGCACTGATCCCATTCTGTTTGCCATTTGTTAAAAATGTGGCCTTTTATTAGTGGCTTTAAATCCGAAGGTGGGGTTTTGCACTCCTTTAGCTTTCCTGTTAGGGCTGTCTTGGCGGCAGAAAACTATATTATAAAACTTTCTCTGTTGTTCATTCACTTTGATAAAAATGTCAATAATAATATAGGATGCTTCAGTTTAAAAGAATTCAATGTTTGTAGACAAGATTTTAAGTCTGAAAAAAAATAAAATTATGTTCTTCAGCATTTTCAATGTGTTCCAGAGCTAAAAATCGAGCCTTTGCTTCCGCTGTCAAAATTGAGCTTTGATCTGGAATGTGAATGCCGTAGTGTGATTGAAAGTTTCAAGTTAAATTATTACTCCAGTCATTATAGCTTTTATTACTATGACTATTAATAATAATAATAATAATAATAATAATAATAATAATTAGAGTGATTTCTGAAAGAACCATGTGACTCTGAAGACTGGAGTAATGAAGCTGAAAATTCATCTTTAAAATCACAGGAATAAATTATTAAATTAAACAAACTACTTTTGAACAGTTATTTTTATAGTGCAATAACATTTCACAATTTTTCCATGTGTACTGTATTTTTGATTAAATAAATGCAGCCTTGGTGAGCAGGAGAAGCTTTTTCTTAACATTTTAAAACCTGTTAAGCTTTATTTTAATGGTCCCTATTGGACATTTTGTTGACTAAAAGTTGCATTGCAACTACATGCCAATTAGTTCTCATTCAAGTATTAGTAGTCTGTCTTTATATGTTAGGTAATGCTCCTTCAACAGACATTTAACAGACTATAAGAAACTTTGCAAGTACATGTCAACTTACACTAACCCCAACCCCAACCTAACAGTCTACTTATAATCTAATGAGAATTAGCTGACATGTACTGTAGATGCAATGCAACTTAAATTCAACAAAATGCATTAAAGGATCATCAAAAATACAGTAATAACAAAAATATTACCAACCCCAAACTTGACCGGTAGTGCATATCAAATCAAAAACAATATTATTTTGCTTGTTTTAAGGAAAAACTCAATTACTTTTGCCATATTGTTTCTGAAAACAAGACAGTATCTTGTGCTCGTCTTGAATGCTTTTTTAGATATTTAGACTAGAAACAGGACAAAAACTCTTAGAAAAGCATTTTTTTTTTCGTGTTGAGACTGTCATATTTAATAAAATAAAGCATATTTATAGATAACATTTAAGAAAGCCTGTAATACAAATACATTTTTCAATTACCAAAGTATTGATTCAACTGGGGAAGTATGGAGATCTGTTGAACTTTTCCTAGTCTTCCCAGGTTAAAATATTAGTCAGAGGCTTTAAATAAGTTTAATCAATTTAATTAATTAGAGGAATAAAGCATTATAGAGCTCCGAGTGTCAGAGAACAGCAACACAGGCAGTTTGTGTTAGCTGGGCGCACACGCACACACACACACACTTCCTCTCCCCCCCATATTTATCATCGCCTCTCTTCAGCCTGCCCAGCGGCGCTTCAGTAAGGAAAATCCTCCATCCAGATCAGTTCAATCATCAGTTGTTAGGCAGAACAAGCTAATCTGCACAGAAAACGTTACGCATACATATAACAGAGCCCACAAGAGTGAGCCTTTGCCCCTCTTGTCCGTTATTGTTCCTGTAAACGAGCACACTCTGAAACTAAAACAAGTACCGAGGAGTTCACTTCTCGGTTATCAGTCACACAAAGCCACAGCTGTTATGGAGCAAGGTTATTTGAGGTTAAGCACACACGGTTATGAGGATAAACACATCAGCTTGAGTTTTAAATAATAAAAAACAGAATTAAACTGTTAATGCAAGGATTAGTCTATTAATGCATAGGACAAAGTTAAAATCGTCAAAAATTCTTTCAGATCCTGAATAATTAACCTTACTGTATACATTTTCCCTGATTTCTGTTTGACAGAGAGCAGATTTTTTTTAACACATTTTAAAAACATAATAGTTTCAATAACTCATTTCTAATAACTGATTTATTTTATCTTCATCATGATGACAGACAGTACATAATATCTGTCTAGATATTTTTCAAGATACTAGTATTCTCTCTCATCCTAGCATTGTTTCCGCTGGTGCAGGGTCTGCTCTTCAGCAAGGGTTCTGTTCAGGACCTCCTCCGGCGATGCATTGACGATCTTTAGGTCTTTCTTTAATTATTTGCATCCATTGTTTCTTCGGTCAACCGTGTGGCTGGCGTCCATCTAGAGCAGGGGTCTGTTTTTTTTTTTTTTTTGCGGCCCTCAGTGCAATATTTTGTGGCCCGCGCCGCCTGCTGTACACTGACAGAATCAGCGGAGCGGGGAGAGAGAGCGCTCCCCGCTCCGCTGATTCTATCCGTACACAGCGGTCACTGGCATTCCCCGCCCGCCGTGTAAACAAAGGGGTGGGGATGCCGGTGACGTCACCACGCACCCCCGCCCCTTTGTTAGACGTTGTGACGGGCGGGAAGTGTTAGGAGGGAACTCGCGCCGGCCAGAACCAAGGTAAGCTGTTCCCGCCCCTGCCTGTCACTTAGCTACTTATCTGCAGCCTGCCACCTACCTAGCTACAGCCTGCATCTTATATATATTATAGGTAGATACAGACTGATTTGACTGGAGTGGGGTGGGGGTGTTTTATTTATACATATATACGCCTTTTTTTTAGGTGAGGGAATGGAAGTTGAGTGAGTTCTCCCACTTTTTTCCTAGGACTTCAATAAGTTAAAAGTACAGGTCTAGACTTAATGATGATCATCTTCAAGCCATACTGAGGGTCTCAACTGCTTCCGCTCTAAAGCCAAATGTGGTTCAGATTTGTGAGAAGAAGCGCTGTCAAGTCTCTGGCAGCAAGAAGTAAGCAAAAGATGCCATGTTCAGAAGAACTGTTCATAATCTTCACTCAATGTTCTATTAATGTTCAGGACACTTCATGTTCAGAAGAAATAATTAAAACTGTTAATAATGACATTTGAGGACTTTTTTTTGTGAAATCCCTTATGCGGCCCAGCCTCACCCAGACTTTGCCTCCTGCGGCCCCCAGGTAAATTGAGTTTGAGACCCCTGATCTAGAGCAATCCTCATGGCTGTTCTTGTTAAAGTGTTCTCATCACTTCGGTTCACATCAATACCACGTTGGGTGCAATTTGAGCATCTTCTTGATGGGGACTACTCCCAGTTGCGTCCGTATGTCGTCTTTCATAAAATGGTCCCATCTTGTGATTCCGGGCTCCAGCAGAGGATCCGCATCTCCATGGTGTTTAGGGCCTGTTCATATGTTGTAGAGGCGGGACAACATTCAGAGCCATACAGGGCTACTGGGAAGATCAACTGTTTTGTACATTTTTCCCTTCAATCGGTCCAGCATCCTTTTGTCGCAAAGGATGCCAGTAAGCTGTCGCCAATAAGGGGATTAATAATATTGACTTTAAAATGCTTTAAAAAAAAACAACTTGTCTGGTCGACATAAAACAAAAAACTAATTGACATGAGGGCTAATAATGTACTATTTGCATTTTCTTTAACCTGCAGTGTCTTGTCTTAAGAGTAAAATCAGTGATGTGTGTTTCTTGTACAACCACAGATCAGAGATTTAGTAAGTAAAGTACGAGAGCTGGAGGTGCAGGACGTGGAGAGACAGCAGGAGAGACACCTGAAACAGGTAATCACAGCACACTGACTACAGCTGATCTGGTTTTTAGTCATGACTAACCACTGAATCATGAGTGTGTTTTAGGTGTCGTGTTTGCAGGATGAGGTTTGCCAGCTGAAGTTTGCCCTGCAGGAGGAGCAGGAGAAAAGCAAACAGATGCTCATAAACATGCAGATAGAGATAGACCAGGCCAGAGCGCTGGTGCAGGTGAAGAACCAACATTTTCACACCTAATGGAGTTTTTTCTTTTATTTATATATATATATATATATATATATATATATATATATATATATATATATATATATATATGTATGTGTAAATATAAAGCTAATTGAGTGCTAAAATTCATTTCTTGAAATAATAAAGGGGGCAGGGCGGCACGGTGGCACAGTGGTTGGCACTGTCGCCTCACAGCAAGAAGGTCACTGGTTCGAGTCCCAGCTGGGTCAAGTGGCATTTCAGTGTGAAGTTTGCATGTTCTCCCTGTGCTGGTGTGGGTTTCCTCCGGGTGCTCAGGCTTCCCCCTACAGTCCAAACACATGCGCAACAGGTGAATTGAGTAAAACAAAATTGGCCGTACTGTATGAGTGTGTGTGGGGGGGATGTGAGAGTGTATGAGTGTTTCCCAGTACTGGGTTATGGCTGGAAGGACATCCGCAGCAAAAAAACATATGCTGGAATAGTTGGCGGTTCATTTAATTTCACCTCTCAGTCAAGGAAAATTTTACACTCAAAAAAATTTGTTGCTTATTCAAAGAACTTATTTAAATTGAGCTGAAACAATATTATTCTTCAGGTTTTTTTGGGACAAAAATTGATTGTTTCATGTTCTATCTACTTCATGTTCTGTGTTCTAAAAAAAACAAAAAAACAATTAGGTTAACTTAATTGTGTTAGGACAACGAAGGAATTGTGTGGAACTCTGCAGTTTTAAAGTGTGATGTGATTATCAAACCAAAAACACTTTAATAACTAAATTAACTGGTAATTTATCTAACGTACACATTTATTTTTAACATGTCTGTCAGCAGTAAACACGTCCACCAGTATTTTACCACCAAAATGTAAAAAAAAATTAAATAAAGGCTTGAAAATATATAGAATGTTTGAAAGCAAAACATTTATGAAATATGTTGAAAAAAATTAAGAATATAGATGTATAAATAAATAAATATATATATATATTTATATATATATATATATATATATATTTATATATATATATATATATATATATATATATATATTCAGAAACTACACTGTGTGCATCTAACACAAAAAGCATTGCAATGAGATAAATTTTGAAATAGAACAAAATAAAAACATTTAATAAATAAAACACACACACACACACACACACACACACACACACACACACACACACACACACATTTAAATGCATTAATTTTTAAAGAGCCCATATTATGGGTTTTTGAAAATTCCCCTCCATGTAGTGTGTAACACAGCTCTAAGTGAAGTGAAGTATCCAGCTAAGGCTTAAATCTGTAAGAATACAGTGTTTAAAACTGTTGATTCATCTATAAAAGAGTCGAATCATAGTGCTTCAAACGAGTCGCCTTGATACCGACTCATTAGGTGTTTCGCCATGACGTACGAACGAAACAAAGTTTTTCACGTGCACGCGCAAACCCGGGAGATTTCAAACCTGAGGCCCCGCCCTCTGACGCAGTAACCCAGACACACACACACACACACACCCACAAACACACGCACACCCACAAACACACGCACACAAACATGCCGGTCGATTGAAGTCACACTGCAGATGGATATATTGAGTCTCTACCCAAAGATGAAACATCAGCATTATAACCAAGCAGTTGGAAACTTCTGGAAGCTACATGCTACAAAGAATACTTCATCTGAGTTTGTTAAAGGAAAGATCAGTAAAGAGTAACTGATGGACGTCAGGATGGGTTTCTTCCTACATTTCTCAAGTGTAAGTACGTGCGGTTAAAGTTGTTGCCTCGTTGACTCTAGCTTGCAAATGTATTTAGTTGTGATTTGTTACTTGTAACCGCGTGTACTGTATCAGGTTAACTGGATATATTATCTTATCGCGTGCAAAGTCACGTTAAAAACGCGACGCGTGCTGTTTGTTTATGGAGCTCCGTGCTAGAGTTCTGCTCCCGCGATTTATTCGGAAATGTATTCCCGCGCCGCAGAAATCTGGCGCGGGGAGAGAGAGAGAGAGAGAGAGAGAGAGAGAGAGAGAGAGAGCGAGAGAGAGAGCGAACGAACGAACGAGCTCTGTGTACTTTGTGCTGTGTGTGTACAGACAGCTTGGCTGTCTGGACTGTATACTGGGTGATATTTGGTTGTGTTCTCCGCTCTAGCGGGACCGGGCGCGGCGGGCAGAAAACGGAGCGGGTTCTCAGGCTAAAACCTGGCGGGTGCGGGCTGAAGCGGGAGCGTTGTCATCCGGAGGTGTGTGTGTGTTTTTGTGTGTGTGTGGTATGGCGAGTACACGACTGTCTCCTTCGTTCGGTTATCCGTGGCACTATCCACTCGCCATAGTGTGGCAGCTAAAGTCCACGCCTACACTATCGAGCGTGTATGAACTGTGATTACTTTTTAAATTGCTGATTAGCTATTGGCCATTTCCCTCTCTGACTGAAGGCAGTCGACCAATCGCGACAGACTGTCATCGGTCCAATCAGCGCAGATTAGCTCCGCGCTAAGGAGGGGTTTGGGAACAAATGAATCACTGGACGATTCATACAGGAGTCGCTGGGATAATTAGATAAAAATAAATGCAGATTATAAGACCATGAAAGTGTTTTTTGACCTTGCATGCATATTAGACTGTTGTTGGAGACCCTTACAACCAAGATATGACCTTATTTCATGTATAATATGGGCTCTTTAACACATCTGTGGACAGAAGTTAACACTTTCAGCAGTAAAAGATAAACGCTTTTGAAGAAAAAAGAAAGACATTTACAGTTATAAATTTTTTTTTGTAATGTTTGACAGCAAAGAATTTAAGAAATAAATGTTAATATAATGATTACATTAGTATACTTTTAAAGTATATCATAGTCAGGGCCGGTCTGCGAACAAGCTTCCCCGGGCCTCACTCACATCCACGACACAATCCTCCTCCAGCCCTCATTATAGTACATTAATAGTATATTTATAGATATTATAGTACTATAGTAGTGTAAGAACTGTACATTTTAGATTTTACTAGTCATTACTAGTCAAGATACTTATATTCAGCTTAAAGTGACATTTAAAGGATTAACTAGGCTTATTAAGTAAGGGTAATCAGTCAACTGATTGTAGGCTAATAAGGTTAACTAGGCAAGTCATTAGACAACTGTAGATTGTTCTGTAGGCTAGCCAATTAAAAAAAACAATTATTATTATATACTGTAGAGCTAATAATATTTACCTTAAAAATTATTTTTATGAAATATACAAGACTTAGTTTTTATTCTAGTCAAACAAAAAAAACAAGATAAATTTCTTCAGAAGGGTAAATAGAATAGGAAATACTGTGAAAATTTACTTGCAACATCACTTTGAAAATATTTGTATGAAATATTTGGAAATGCAAAATTGCAAAGCCGGGCTAAATATTTCTAAAATATCAGAGTTACCTGAGGTTTCCATGCTTTTCCCTCAGTCTCAGGAGATCCAGCTTCAGAAAGATGCAGACGAGCAGAAGAGTATGATTGAGGAGCTGCAGAGCATCCAGAAGATCCTCAACACCACCAAACAAGAACTGCAGATGCAGAGGAGAAACAACACAAAACTGCAGAACAACATAAGTGATGCGCAGCAGGAGAACCTCAAGGTGAGTCTCGCACTTAAAGTACACATGCAATCAAAATGAACCATACTGATGCTGTTGGCTTGTGTTGATCGTTTTGTGAGCAGTTTATCAGTATATTTCATTAAGAGATGCTCTGAGATATTTCACAAGTTTGTCCTTGAGATCTGAAATCTGAAAATGCACTATTCCTGTTTGTTTTCTGTTCAATTCTCAGATTAGGTCTGTCTGAGGGTTTGGGCGTGGCTAACATACTTAACCACGCCCCTCCAGCTGTCAGTTTTGACAAACAGAAATGGTGAGGAGGAGGAGACTGATAGGTTGTAATAACTCTCCCCAAACCCTTTTCCAGATTTTTCAGAAACTACTTTACTAGATCCAATTAACTCAAGTAGAAAAAACTAGCCACGCCCACTGTTTTCTCATTTAATATTCTGTTTCTCTCTGAACTGTCACAATACGAAAAAAAAACAGTCACAGCTTTTGGTTCATGTGGACTTTAAAGTCCTCAAAGTCTGTGTGAAATGAAATTTACGAGGTTTATTTTGCTAAAGTACACTGTTAGACTTTAGTTGAACAATTAATCAGTGCAATTTAATCTACTGAAAGCCCCGCCCCCTACTTAATATTCAGTTTTGGTCGCGAGTACATTAACATACTGAAACAAAAGACCGCAACTTCTGGTTCACTTCAAATCAGACTTCAAATCAACAGACTGAAGTGGTTTTAGCTGTTTGCATTGTTGATATTAACTCTTGTTCTAATTATGAATCATTATTATTTTTTATAAGCGCAGCTTCAACAGGACTTGAAGAACAGATTAGTCAGCAGTCAACAGGACAGTGAATCTCTGAGGACTGAACTTCAACTAGCTCTAGTGAGCGTGGACGCAGAGAGAAGGTAATCATGGTCATTGAAGTTAACTAAAACCATTAAAAAATGTTACAAAATAAATAAAGAATTCTAATAGTTTTTTTTTTGTTTTTATAACTGTATATCAACAACATGTATTATGAATAAAACAACAATACTACATTAAGTAATAACATTTTATTTAAGTAGGTGCATTATTTTGCAACACCAAGTATCAAAAGCAAACAAAAAGTAATAAAAATACAACAAACTTATTAACTATTTCACTAGGATTAAATATAAAATAAAAAACTCTTGACATAAAATTGCAGTCAGAAAAATATAGAAATACGTGTAAAAATAAATGCAAAATTCAATAACTGTACACTGAGAACAACGAGTGAATTAAACTGAATTAAAAAAGTAATAATTACTTTAGCAAGTTGCTAAGAAATTATTTTTAATTTTCATTTACTTTATATGTACAAAAATAACAGAAGTTTTGATTTACAAAACGAAATTGGTAAAATAAATTAATTAAAATGGAAAATATATTTAAAGACAAACAAAAACTGCAGTAAACTAAATTCATTCACTCATTTTCTTTTCAGCTTAGTTCCTTTATTTATCTGGGTTTCGGCAGCGGAACAAACCGCCAACTTATACAGCATATGTTTTACGCAGCGGATGTCCTTCCAGCTGCAACCCATCTCTGGGAAACATCCATACACACTCATTCACACTTATACACTACGGACAATTTAGCCTACCCAATTCACCTGTACTGCATGTGTTTGGACTGTGGGGGAAACCGGAGCACCCAGAGGAAACCCACGCAAACGCGGAGAGAACATGCAAACTCTACACAGAAACGCCAACTGACCAAGCCGAGGCTCAAACCAGCTACCATCTTGCTGTGAGGCGACAGCACCACTTACTGCGCTACCGCTTTGCCCCTAGTAAATTAAATATTAAAGAAAGAAAAAAACGGATTTCTGACACAATTTTATTTTAGCTAGCTGCCAAGAACATTTCACAATTTCATTTAATTTACACTATATGTACCAATACATTGTCTCACTAAAACAAAAATAAAAAACAGGAATTCACAACAATATCGCTAAAATAAAATAATAATAATAATTTAAATGAAAAACAGAAATAAATAAAAACAAAAATTGCAGTAAACTAAATGTTAAATATATAAAAAAAACTTTGAATATTATTTTAGCTAGCAGCCAAGAAAACATTTCTCGGTTAATGTACCAACACATTTTGTTTCAATAAAAAAAAACACAATTGCTAAATTAAAATACAAATAATTAAAATGGAAAATATAAATAAAGAAAAATTCACAACAAAACTGCAAAATGTCAACAAATTCAAAATTAAAATGGAATATATATATATATATATATATATATATATATATATATATATATATATATATATATATATATATATATATATATTAAATCTAATTAATCAAATAATCAATTAATTAAAAGTAAAAAGCTTTGAATAATACTACATTGTTTCCTCTATTTTATGCCAGTAAATACAACGACAAGCGAATCCACTACAAAAACAAGCTGAGCCGAGCCAGAGGGCTTTACCTGAGAGAGACAAACCGGCGAGACGAACAAATAAAAGACCTGGACAAACAGATCTGCATTCTGAGGAAACAAGAGGAACAGGTAACATGGCAAGTTATACACTATCTGACAAAAGTCGTGTAGCTTATCCAAGTTTTAGAAACAGCAAATAATAACTTGACTTCTAGTTGACCATAAGGCATCAGAAGTGGCTTATATGAAAGGCAAAGGCCTCTAGATTACGCTTATTTTACCCAAATGAAATATGATCATGTCTTGATTTTTAATGATTTAATTAGGACAGTAAGGTCTGACTTTGCTTAGACAAAAGTCTTGTCACTTAACAGAAATAGTCATGGTGCAGTGGAAAAAGAATGAATATTGTGTATGACTCCCATGAGCTTGGAGGACTGCATCCATACATCTCTGCACTGACTCAAATTAACTTATTAATAAAGTCAGGACTCTGGACATGCAGGACTTCCAGAGTTCATCAAGACTCTTTGGACTCATCTTCAATGCCTTTTAAAAAACAAAAGCTGTTTCTGAAATATTAATAAAATGTGCATTATTTGTCAGTGTTATTATAAAAGATTTAAATTTAAGATTTTTAATTAAAGATCCTCCCATTTTTCATTCTGTTTTTGCACAATTGAGCACAATTGTTGAAATAAAAATCAAACAAATTATTTAAAATTTATTTCAGGCACTTTCAAAGACCTGTGTTTGTTTTTAACTGTCCAGACCTTGAATCAATTCTAGTACTGAATTCAAATACTTAAAGAAGTGCGGGAACCCTAAAATAAAGTAAACAAGTGCATGTGATCATTAAATGCTGATGTCGGTCTCTCATCAGATGTCATACATGATGAAGACGGTCATGTCTGAAAACCAGAGTCTGCTTCAAAACAACACAGATCTGCTTCTACAGCTGCACGACTCTGAAGAGACTCAGAAAAACACGTCACACACCGTCTTCACCATGCAGAGGAGGTACTGTTTAATCTACAGTAGATGTATAGTACTGTCAAAATACTGACAATTCAGCTTTGAATCATAGAAATAGATGACATTTTAAAATACAAATAAAGTGGGTGTGAAATCAAATGTACTGTTTATTTGCTAGTGCACATTGTTATTCTTTAGGTCAGGGGTCACCAATCTTGTTCCTGGAGGTCCGGTGACCTGCAGGGTTTAGCTTCAACGTGCCTCATTACGATTATCATGCCATCGACTCGAAATTTAGAATTTAGAAATGAAAGCACTGTTCACCGATGAGTTACGTGGGAAGAACAGCCCCGGTAACAGTCTATGGCTCTATTTTGATGGTCAGTGGTTAAGTTTGACACCCAGTGGTTGAATTAGGTATTGCATTCCTGGATTAATACAAACGCAAGCGCAGGTTGCCAGATTAAGGACCAACACGAGAGTCTGACTATCGAGCCTAAAGGCTGATATAAACCGTGTTCTATAAAACAGCAAGCGATAGAGGGAATATTTTCATATTAACAGGAGCTTCTGTTCTAACCAACACCTCGAATTGAAATGTAAGAAACGGCTTCTATCTCTTACAGCTGAACAACAGAAAACTGACAATAATCAGCTCAGGTAAACCACATGCACTTTATTCAGGGTAGTTGCTAATAATGTGAGATTGAATGCCATTTTACATGACATTTATTGCCATACTACTGAAAACAGCAGGGGATAGTTCATTTGATAAATAAAATAATTATTTTAATAATAAAATTGTTCGAAATTGAACTTTAGACCCGTGAAATAATGCAAACCAACAGATATCAGTGATTCAGCATCCACATTTATTAATGTTAAAGAGATTTAATGAGTATTAATTCGATTATAAACCTTTCCATTTCGTAAGCAGCCAAAAAGCTAAATTGCTTATGACTGCAAATCACATAGTGTGTTGTTAGGACACAGGGTTACACGGGGGTGAGGGGTAACCTGCCCACGTAATGTTTGTTAATAACATTTATATTATTTGCTAATTAATAACCACCTCATGTGGAACTCTGAATCTGCATCTCATTTCAGAGTCTGCGATTGTCCACCCCCCGGTCGCATTTCGGACATAGGCGCATACTTTGAGAGCCTTCATGACTGATTGAATGAATACGTTGTTTTCCAACAAGGCAACCCAGAGTGCTGAAATATAATTGGCTAAACTGGCATTGGGCGGGTTAAAAGAACTAAAACAAAGACAGCGGTTCCGGCACATGACACACATTTTCAAAGCAGAACATCTGACTTAAGAATTGTTTTTCCAGATAAACAAGAATGTCCACTTAGCATGTTTCTTAAACATCTGCTAATAAATCTATTTATTATTTCACTAATAAATCTCAGATTTTTAAACAGAATTCTTCGCAATCCATTAAAACAGTGCTTCTTGTTTAACGTCCTCAGGATTAATTTGCTTGAAGAAGAAAACAGTCGACTACAACAGACGACAGCACAGATGTCTGAGCACATTGAATGCCTGACGACACTGGCTGAGACAGACTGTGATGTAAGTACATTCATTTAAATGTAATTTTGCAATGTAACAATTCCGTACGTTTACGATAAGTCTAATAATTTGTGTTCTCTCATTTTATTTCAGGAAGTTAGTGCTGAGAGTCGTGTTATCGAGGGTGAAGACCAAACCACTCTTCCTACATAAACATCTTCATTTTTCATTGTGAATCGCTTAAATTATTTTTGTAAACTCAAATATTTCTAAATAAATGTCTGTGTCTACAGATCACAACAAAACCTTTTCCTCATGTGACATAATTGGCTAAATTGGAATTGGGCAGTTTAAAGGGACCAAAGCAAAGACAGACGTTCTGACATGGAACGCACATTTCTTAACTTTATTACAAAAGCTTTATTTTATTTTTTTTAAATGACCAATTCATTTATTTTATTTTCGGCTTAGTCCCTTTATTAATCTGGGGTCGCCACTGCAGAATGAACAGCCAACTTATCCAGCTAATGTTTTACCCAATGGACGCCCTTCCAGCTGCAACCAATTACTGGGGAAACATCTCATTCACACTCATACACTAGGGACAATTTAGCTTAACCCAAAATCCACACAGAAATGCCAACTGACCCAGCCGAAGCTCGAACCAGGGACTTTCTTGCTGTGAGGCAATCATGCTACCAAATGCGCCAATGTGACGTATTTTAATGACTTTATCAATGTTTTTCAGATAAACAAATATGTTTACTAAGCATGTTTCCTAAATATCTGCAAACACATGATAGTATTTTTAGGCTTTAGAAAAGTAAAAAAAACTTGCATACAGCACCTTTAAAATATTTTTCTAGTTCCCTCATGTTTTTTCAATTCATCTTACACACTAGTATTCAACAGTAGTTTTGTTGGATATGTTCATATGTCGAATTTAATCTTACGATTTAGTCCATGCTGGGTGTCCATGCACTTACTTCAGTCATTAAGAATCAGTGCACATCAATTTTTCAAGGAGGCAGAGCTCTTCTTCCTGTAGGATAATAATGAATGTAACTTATGCAGTCACACCCCTAAATAAAATCTTAACAAACTGTAGTCCCTAACAGCCCACAAGGCGGTTTAAGTCTATGTATATTCTTCTACATAATAAGCTTCAGGCTATCAATCCAGACTCCAAAGGTTCTAACAGCAGCCTGAAAAAAATCAAGAGGAGTCTGGAAAAATCTATCAAGGTGACCCACAACATCAGCAGAACATAAATTGGGGGAAAAAAATATTTTCACACAATCGGACTTTCTCCCTAATAATCTAATTTCAGAAAAGTATTGTTTGCAAACTCTAAATAAGGAAATCACATTATCAGCCAATGACTATCAAAGTACATCATTGTTCACGGTCCATTAAATAGTGCTGTTTTGAAGCAACGCTTACATACAGGTTTAGACCCATTATTCAATCTAGCGGTGTCACAAGTTGTCATTGTTCAAAATTGAATAAATGTGTGAATATAAAACCAACTTTACCTCAATATAACATCACTTATACTGCACAACAAACAAACACAGGCTCTGCTTGAATAGAAACCGGGATAACTAGTTTTAAGATTTACGGCAGTGTGGAAAAGTCAAGGTATTAAAACTGTTATGTTTTTCTGTTTTACTGTTCTTAGGGTATTTGATAGAGGTTAAGCTGGTTTAATATTCGTATATTCAGACACTCTCTTTATTAAAATAATTTCAGAAAAGTATTCTTTTCAAACTCTAAATAGGGAAATCACATTAGCAGAAAATGACTATCAAAACATTGTCCCAGTGAATTAGATAGAGTTAATGTTGTTTAGAACTTGCATGCTAATTCTGATCGAATTTTTTAAAGTAACATGGTAAAAGATATAGACGGCTAAAGGAAAGACTGAGCGGATATAAAACCAACTTTATCTCTATGGGTATGTTTAAGGTTTTTCTTTTTTTTTTGTTTTTAACGTGTTAAGACTATTTTATTTAGTTTTTTTTAGGGCAATCTCTAGCAGAAAAGGCCCCTTTACAGCAAAAGCTGCTAGTTAGTCCACAATTCAGGAAACATCTAAAAAACAAATCACTTATAAACCAACATAAACATGCTATGAACCTGAACTGTGCAGTGGCTTTTTTTAAAAATATCCAAAAACATCTTTTTAAGTTGTTTCTTTAAACTAATGAAGACAGCAGAAGTCAATGGTTTATTATTTAGCCTGACATGTTTACTGCTCCAAAAGATTTAAAATGTTTTTTTAAATAAAATATATTGTGTTCAATGGTGAAAAAAAAAACTTTTTTGCTCAGACATTTAAAACTAAAATTTTAGAGTAGACATGGGATAATAACCAGTATCAAGGTATACCACGGTTTGAAAAGTCAAGGTTGTAAAACCTCCAAAATGTTCTGCTATATCATTGCTAAGGCATGTGTAGAATTTATTTATTTTTATTTTAGTTTTTTTAGGACAACAGTATGTCCAGCAGAAATGATATCCAAAGATGTCGTTTTAAATTGTAAAGAATCTGTGTTTTTTAAAACAAATGAAGACAGCAAAAGTCAAAGATTTGTTTTTATCATTAAACCTGACACATTTATTGTTCCAAAATATTATAAATGTTTCTCAAAATATTTGGTGTTTAAAGGGGAAAAAGTTTTAGTTTTTTTCCCCAGACATTTAAAAAGAATTAATTTTATAGCAGTAATCACAAAACCGTGAAACAGTTAAACCGTGATATTTTTATCCAAGGTTTTCATACCATCAGAATATTATACCGGACCATGTCCAGAAACCCCCAAAAATATCAACACACACGGAATCTAGTTTATTTAAAACACAAAACAGCACATCCCTGTGTGTGTGTGTACTGTATTTATTTATATATATATATATATATATATATATATATATATATATATATATATATATATATATATATATATATATATATATATATATATATATAAACAAATGTTTATTCAACATTTACTCCACCATCACTGTCTGGATAACAACGATTAAAAACGACTGAATGCATCACAAAAACTTTTTAAAACAGTCTAAATAAGTTGTAGTTTAAGTTTCTCATTTACGCTAAACATTAGACACAACTTAATATAAACACGAAGCTTTAATACAAACAAGGGCTAAACTTTGCTCCATTCAAACTGACCTACAGGTCAGCATCTCCGCTAAGGTAATCAATTACACAATCGAACATACCTTTTGTAAACATCTTTACTGATAGGTTTCAAACTCCTGGTGTGATTTTGTAGATTCAGATGTGTCCAGATTCAGCCCAAAAAGTGACTTTGGAGGTAAACGGTGAGAATTCTGTGGGTGTTTGGTGCGTTTGTTTGGTTGTTTGTTGTCATTAATACAATACACTTCAAACTAGAAACTGGCAAACTGAATAAAGGCTGGTGTGCGTTTTTATACCCCCTGCACGCTGACGTCACTCCAGGAACCTTTTGCAATCACGTGGTTCACATGGTGACCCGCGAAATTCAGATGAAGCACAGGAAGTAAGGGGGGTATAGGAAAGTCGTATTTTGCGATTTATACCATATTTCAAAGGAGATATAAAGAGAAAATAACCACATATGTTGGACATGATCCTTATATCATGAAGAGGGCCAAGTTTTCTACTGAACTAAAATTTGTTTGCCTGTCATTGAGGCGGTAGATACCCATGGAGGCCCTTTCCCGCCACTGAATAATAAATAAATATATAATAAAAATTATAACATCAGAATTCTGAGTTATGAAGACTCAATTCCGAGTTTTAAAGTCAGAATCCTGAGCTATATTCTGAGTTTGCCTGCACATTAGCCCATAATCAAGCCTGTATTCGACTTTTCATTGTTAATCACGCTTTTAAAAGGAAATATATAGGCACGAGGCTGTCTATTTGTTCTTATGGATTTGTTTTTAATCATGCCATTTGCACCATTTGGTTTCAATAGTAATTAAAGCATTAAATAGAGTGTTTTATTATAATTGTATTTTCAAGCCTGAAACTAGCTGTAGGTTGTGTGATTCCCCAACAGCATAAAATTAAGATTTCTTTATTATGTATCTATTATATGTGTCAGAATGACATCATTTACATTTTGTTGCAGCTGTTTTTTGTTTCATATTGCAAGAGTGCCATCATGTGTTGTACTTGGGAGCTGCAAAAGGGCTGCATTAGTTATATTTCAGTAAAAGTGTCGACCAAGTACTGTGTCCTCCTGGCCTTTTTTGGGGAAAACTGGGCTGCTAATCCATACCAGACCAAAGAGAAGAGAACCTAAAGAAAAAGTCTTTAACCAATTATAGTTTAACCAATTCCATTTATGATCAGTTGCCATAACAGGAAACACCTTTATAACTCTCAATTCTGATCTTATAACTCGCAATTTTGACTTTACAGTTTATTCATTTATTTATTTTCAGTTGCGGTAACAGGCTTCCAAACTAATGTTATTGAAGAAACAAAGATATATGATATTTAGGCTATTATGATTTTTAAAACGTTGTTTATGGGCTCAATTAGCGTGTTTTTTTAAAATTTGATGATTACACTTCCTTTCATTAAATATTTTGATAATACATTGTTGTTTTAACTTTCTGTCTCCAAGACTGCAATGCAATTTTTTAAATTATCTAAATTAGACGATAAAAAATATGCTGTAAAAATGTAGGCTAACAACTAGCTATTTTATTTTTGACTGCAGCCGATTTGAACTGGTGGTTTTGTCTGGCCAGGCAATGTTTTAAAAGGCAATATGTGTTTATTCCTTTCGCTATTTTGAGTGAGTTAGATTCGAGTCTGGAGTCGATTCCACTGAGTCCAAAATTAGGAGTGGAGAATCGGAATCGAACAAACTCGGCTAAAGGATTTATTTCTTTATTATACAAATATTATTAAAATGTTTACCAATGTATTATCGTTAAACCACTGAATTAAACAAACATACATAGGCTACATTATATTTCTAGTTATTCTGACGTAACCTAAGCCGTTTGCTGACGTGCCTCTGGCAGTTCGCGCTTCGACCATAAAAGGTTGATAACGGTTAACTTAAGAAGCTACACGATATGATGTTTTAGCCTTCAACAAACTAATGTTTTATGGGCTCATTGGAGTTTAATTTTGACGGCATCCATTCACTGCACAACTTCATTGGTTTACAAGCGATGAAATGCCAAATTTCTGCAAAAAAACAAACAAACAAACAAGCAAGCTCAAACCTACTGGGTAAGTTCATTTTCATTTTCTTTTTTTGTGGCGGTTAACTATAACAGGGTGTTCGCGGGGTCTTAAAATGTCTTAAATCTTTGAAGAAAACCTGAAGTTTAAGCCTTAAAAGTCTTACACTTACTCAAATATTGTGTTGTGTCCCATTTTCATTTTCTTTTCTTTTTTGTGGCGGTTAACTGGCTATAACAGGGTGTCCGCGGCCCGGTCTTACAAAGTTTTAAATCTTTAAAGTAAACCTAAATTTTAAGCCTTAAAAGTCTTACACTTACTCAAATATTGTGTTGTTACATATTGTGGGTAACATTCATACACACTCATTCACACTCATACACCAAGGACAATTTAGCCTACCCAATTCACCTTTACTGCCTGTCTTTGGACTGTCCGGGGAAACCGGGGCACCCTGAGGACCCACGCGAACGCGGGGAGAACATGCAAACTCCACAGAGTCCACAAAGAAACGCCAACTGACCCAGCCGAGGCTTGAACCAGCAACCTTCTTGCTGGCGTAACGCTGTGGGGCGTAAAACTGCCTAGGTCGTAAAACTGCCTGGATCCAAGTCTGCAGACGCCCCATATAGTGAGGCGACAACATCACCCATTATAATTTTTTAAACCTTTAAAACTTTTTTTTTTCTTTTAAGAAAGCCTATTTAAAAAAATGCAGGTATACAACTAGCTTGCTTGTTTTGACACAATATTTTAATATTTTGCACAGAATAAACTAAAATATATATTTTTAATTATTAAATTATCATTGCATTATTACATTTATGAAATTATATTAAAAAGTTTGAAAGGGCAAATCAAAATCTTTTCCAACTTGGCAATTCGAAAAACGTCTTAGCGTTTAGCCCTGTATCAGTCTAAAGTTTGATTCATAATTGTCTTAGAAGTGTCTTAATAAGTTTTAATTTTACTGAATCATTGTGTTGTAGGTCTTAAATCTTTTGTAAAGGGGTCTAAAATTTTCCTTTATGTATAGCTACCCAATCTGGCCATTAACACCTATACAAACACCAACAATCCATCTCAATAAAACTTTTGATTTAAGAATGTCATTTTTCACTGTAATTTGTATGATAAATTCTTTAATTTGCCATAACGGTTTAATTATTTTCCTTTAAAACAATAACACATTTGTTTAAAAGTTCAAAATGTATTGACTGCTGAGCAAGCTCACCCGTTGTGCATACATTGTTTATAATAGCTTTTTAAACCTTTTTTATTTTTAAGAAAGCTTCTGTTGAAACGAATTGTATGTATGCAACTAGAGCTTGCTTGTTTTGACACAATATTTAAAATAGCTTGCTCAAAATTAACTAGATTTTTTTATTATTATTATTGTATTATTAAATTGATTAAATTCTATAAAAAAAAGTTTGATAGGGCAAATAAAAATACTTTCAAACTGGGCCATTTGAACAACTCTTTAGCGTTTAGCCCTGTATGAATCTAAAATGTCATTCATAATGGACTTAAAAATGTAATGTAAAGTGTGTATTTATAAAACAGATTTATAATGTATGTCCATACACAAAAAGCACTTTTTGGGGGGTATGCGACAGCAGCCACAGGACAACAGCACCAGTCTACTCACCACACAGCAGCTATAGGGCGAGTAGAGAGACAGTGATAGAGCCAATCCGGTGTATGGGGATGATTGGAAGGCCATGATGGGTAAGGGCCAATGGGGGCAATTTGGCCAGGACACCAGGGTTACACCCCTACTCTTTACAAAGAGTGGCCTGGGTTTTTTAATGACCACAGAGAGTCAGGACCTCGATTGAACATCTCACCTAATAGTGTTATATTCATCAGATGTGTATAATATTGTGGTAACCGAGAACGCATAAACACACAGAGCACACACACCAATACAGAAGTTTCTCATTTATTTATTTGCTCACTTTTACAAAGTCTTTTCCCTCTCCGTGTCTTGACTTTGCATGTAGCAGCCAAGGCAGATCTTATAGAGTACCACAATTCAAGACAATTAAAAAGGTATATTTTATAATAACTAGACATGTAGTCATTTTATATAAACTGGTTAACACTTAAGTACTGTATAGTTTATTTACAGCATGTCCATGCTAGGAAATAAAATTACATAAAAGTACTGAGTACACAAGTAAACACCAATATGGTATAAAATATATAAATGTGATGGTAAACAACTAGTGATAAAATGGTTAAGGCTTAAAATGTGTAAAATTAACATGTTAGTCGTTAATATTTAAACATGATAATAAGTATAAACATGTATAATAAGCCAAGGAGGTATTCTAGACATCAATACAGCTACACAAATCTCATGGGCAACTCCACACTGTTATCCAGCTGTTTCTTTTTTTGTTTCGCCAAATTTTGTGCACATTTTTGAATGGCATAAGGCTGAAATTTCAGAAGAAAGTGTCTGAAATTATATTTTATTTAAACAATATTTTTTTTAAAGACTATTTAAAACATTTTCCCAAACATCTCCTGAAACCATGATTGAATTACTTTTAAACTGAAATTAATTTGTCAAATAAATATTTTATAGTAGATGCATAAAATAATTTTAGTACATCAAATACTACAATGATGCATATGTACTCTCTAATTTAAGTACTAATGGGCAGCATGAAAATAACACATCTGTGCTTTAGAACAAAAACTTAATGCACTATAGAACCGAACATTTCTTGATCATTTTAAGTCAAACGTGTGCTGACATCTGTAACAGAAGGTGTTTGAGTCATTGCACATTTACACTTTTTGGAGAAAGTGTTTATAAAAAAAGAAAGTGTTTTCATTTAGAAACCTCAATCTTTTGCCTTTTTCATATTTCACTTTTGGCACTAGACCAGAAAAATCTGATCTGTATGATCTAGGGCTGCACGATTAATCGAAAAAAAAGATCACAATCTTAATTCAACCCCCACGCGATCTTTACTCCAGCATCTCTACGATTCAGCCAATAATACTTTCAAGTTTGGGAAAAGATTAAAGGCAGTCACCCTCACTTTGTTTTACTTATGTTGCTCAGCAATGTGGACACCTCCAAATGGTGTTGAAAGAGACACATACTCTATTTATTAGGTATAATTCACTTAAAAATGTAATTTACATTTACATTTTACATTTTAGTCATTTAGCAGACGCTTTTATCCAAAGCGACTTACAAATGAGGACAAGGAAGCAATTTACACAACTAAGAGCAACAATGAATAAGTACTAAAGGCAAGTTTCAGGTCTGTAAAGTCTAAGAAGGGAAGTGTTAGTAGTTTTTTTTTTTTTTTTTGTACAGTTAGTGTGATATTCAAATAGGCAATTGCAGATTAGGAAGTGAAGTTGAGACTAAATAGTTGAGTTTTTAGTCGTTTCTTGAAAATAGCGAGTGACTCTGCTGTTCTGATGCAGTTAGGGAGTTCATTCCACCAACTGGGCAGATTGAGCGTGAGCGTTCGCGAAAGTGATTTTTTCCCTCTTTGGGATGGAACCACGAGGCGACGTTCATTCACAGAACGCAAGTTTCTGGAGGGCACATAGATCTGCAGAAGTGAGTGCAGATAAGAAGGTGCTAGGCCAGAAGTCACTTTGTAGGCAAACATCAGAGCTTTGAATTTGATGCGAGCAGCAACTGGCAGCCAGTGCAAACGGACTAGCAGCGGAGTGACATGTGCTCGTTTAGGTTCATTGAAGACAACTCGTGCTGCTGCATTCTGGAGCAGTTGAAGAGGCTTGATAGAGTTAGCTGGAAGCCCAGCTAGTATTTTTAGTAATTTCTGTCTTAGGGTGCTTTTTAACATAGGCTTTTGCCTTTAATGCAATGCTATTGCGTCCATTGCAGCTTTACGTTGTGCAGTTCTCCTCTTTCCAGACAAAACCAGCAGTTTTCGGCTGCAGTCAAATATAAAATAGTTATTAGCCTACCCTTTTTACAGCAGATTTTAATCGCCTAATTTAGATCATTTAGAAAATTGCATTGCAGTCTTGGAGACAGAAAGTCAAAACATCAATGTATTATCGAAATATTTAACGAAAGGAGGGTTAAAACAGGGTTTTAAAAATCATAAAAGCCCAGTCTCAATTGCCCAGTTAGCATGGTTTGTTTGGCATATGTGAATCCAGCAATCGCGCTCTGATCCGCGCCAAAACAATCGCTCCGAATCGCCTGAATAAGTAGGTCTTGGCTCGATTGAAACTATCTCAATTGTAGTGAGAAAGCAATACAATCAGAGCCTGGCTAGATCACAGTGTTTTATGGATATGTAATAGGCATAAGGCTATATGAAGAGAGAATTTTGAGTAGGGCGGGAAACATCCCAAGTCTCTCGGAAGTACTGGGAGTCACCCGCAAATGCACAGACTTCCAGACGCCCGCAAACCAGTCATAATCTCCAGGACATCGCGCGACCCTCCCGGTCCTCAAATACGTCGTGCACCCCTTCTCACCGCATCCTATTGCTGTTCAGACATGTCGCAGGCAATCCAAATACACATGCTGTGCCCCATATGGTCTGAATCCTGACAGGTGTACAAAAAAAAAACCCATACAGAATCGTGAGAAAATGGTGATCTTGATTTTAAGCAAAGTAAATCGTGATTCTCATTTCAGCCAGAATCGTGCAGCCCTGATCTCTAAGGGATTAATCTTGCATCTGGATGTGCTGATTTGTCTATCAAGTCATATTTATAACAGTCCTCTTGAAAAGTTAACTTTAACGCTAAAGCTATTTCAGTACAATTTCCCTGTAAGCAAGGAAACGTATTGATGTGAATGAAAACATTTTGTGATTGACATTATCAAAACACAAGTCTCTAAACCAACTTTGAGTTGCCCAGAAGAAGGGGATTTGTTTCTCCCCCAAGACAGCATAGAAAAATATGAGAGGAGGTACTGGACTTGGTCCAAGCTTAAAACATACAACGTATGTCTTTCTGATTTCATAATGCATAATACCTACAGTCCCGAACGTTTAGCTGCCAAGAGCAATGCCTTTTATTGTCATAACAGACCGGAAACGTTTAAAGCCAAAACTGTGTGGCCTGAAAGTGCTGTGAAACCATCTTTGGATTTCCCGAATTTTCCCTCTCAACTCAACATTGAGCTGGAAAACGAATGTGTGTGGGATAGAAACACTAAATCACTGCTGTGTTTGAGCCTCTATCCACACACAGTCTAATACCTTTTGGAATGTTCTCAAAAAGTAAAACAAACTAACAAACACACTAAAAATAAAGTCAAACCACCGAACAGGCGATTTTTGCTTGCTTATGCGGGAATGGGGGAAGAACGAGCGCTCAGATGAGGGAAATGCGGACTGGAACGCTGGGAGATTCGGCTCTCGGTGGCGACTGTTGACTGACCAGATGCTCCACCACTGTGTGCTTCGACATGTGTTTCATTAGGTACGTCTCCTGGAAAAGGACAGCGAATGAGCAGTTAAACATATTAGTCAATCGAGGAGAGGAAAAAATATATTGCGCAATTCTAAAAAGCTACAGACTGCGTGAATATTATCACTATTAAATCATAAAATAATGCATTTATGTAAGTCCAAGGGCACATGAGAAATTACACACTCCGGTGGTTCTCAAACTGTGGTACTATTCAGGGAAAAATTTATAAATATAAATATGATTATATTTTAATATAGCTAAAATGCTGTATTCTGTAAATCTGTAAAATAACAAAGTATTCAAAGCTAATTATCCATTTTTTTGTACTGTAATAACTTTGTAATTCTGGTTGCATTTGAAAAATGTCTAAAATATTGAAATATAAAAAAATTGCACCTCCTGGTGATTCTACACTGGAAATTAAAAAAAGTTATATCAAAATAAATAGGTACATTGTAAAAATGCTTTTTTTCTTGCTTCTAAATTTCTAAAAATTCAAAAAGTATTTTTAGACAAGTAAAAAATATTGTCTTGTTTTCAAAAATGAGTCAAAATGTAATGAATTTATTTAAAAACAAACAAATGAATCTGCCTGCGGGGTAAAAAAATTATCTTGTTTTTTTTTTTTTTTGTGAAATAATATTTTACTTATCCCCTGTCAGATTATTTAGCTTGTTTTGAGGCTAAATATTAGATATTTGGACTAGAAACAAGACAAAAACTCTAAGAAAACCAGTGTAACATTTTAAATATGAATACAGTTCTATTAACATTTTACATATACAGTTGAAGTCAGAACTATTAGCCCCCCTAAAGTATTAACCCCTGTTTATTTTTCCTCAATTTATGTTTAACAGAGAAGATTTTTTTCAACACATTTCTAATCATAATCAGTTTTAATAACTCATTTCTAATAACTGATTTATTTTATCTTTGTCATGATGACAGTAAATAATATTTGACTAGATATTTTTCAAGACACTTCTATACAGCTTAAAGTGACATTTAAAGGCTTAACTAGGTTAATTAGGTTAACTAGGGAGGTTAAGGTAATAAGGCAAGTTATTGTATAACGATGGTTTGTTCTGTAGACTGTCGAAAAAAATATAGCTTAAAGGGGCTAATAATTTTGACCTTAAATGTTTTTTAAAAAATTAAAAACTGCTTTTATTTTAGTCAAAATAAAACAAATAAGACTTTCTTCAGAAAAAAAAAATCATCAGACACACTGTGAAAATGTCCTTGCTCTGTTAAACATTTGTGAAATATTTAAAATTAAATTATTGAAACTATTATCTTTAGACATGTGTTGAAGAAATCTTCTCTATGATAAACAGAAATTGGGGTAAAAAATAAACAGGAGGGCTAATAATTCAGGGGGGCTAACAATTCTGACTTCAACTGTATTTTTAGTTGTCAGACAGCCATATGAAAATATACTATAGTAATTTATAGTAAATACTATAGTGTTTTTAACCATACTGACACTGAAACCTGCTATAGAGATAAAGATGTTGCACAGTCAGCTAAAATGTTGCTAGAATTGTTCTTTATGTATGGCCGATATATATATATATAGCATCACCAAAAATGATTGAGATCATGTCTATGTGTTGTACGATAAGTCCATATATTGATTACTGTGAGAGGCCTACATTCCTTTTAATGACAGCTAAGCAGATTCTTTTTAATTATTATAGTCTAGGCTACATCATTAATCAGAAATAACCTTATTTAGATTTTTGTGCATTGCTACAATAAAAAAACAACCAATCACACACATGCAAATATCTTAGCATGTACAGTTGAAGTCAAAATTATTGGCCCTCCTGTAGATTTCTTTTTATCCAAATATTTTCCAACTTATATTTAACAGAGCAAGGAATCTCTCATAGTATTTCCTATAATATTTTTTCTTCTGGAGAAAGTCATGATTGTTTTATTTTGGCTAGAATAAAAGAAGAATTTTTCTAAAACCATTTTAAGGTCAATATTATTAGCCCCCTTAAGCAATATTTCTTTTCTATTGTCTACAGAACAAACCTTCATTATGTGTTGAAAAAAGTATTCTGTCCGTTAAACAGAAATTGTGGAAAAATACAGAGGGAAGCTTATAATTCTGACCTCAACTGTAATGTCTCATCTGATAGATCTTATTGGACCCAGAAACTGATGGTTAAAGCATCACTCAAAACTCACTCAGACAGTTTATGGTCTGCGAGTTTGAGAAACGCTATATAAGCCATTTTCCAGTGAGCATAACAGAGATGGAGTGTGTACTCACTGAGGTATAGGCTCGTCCACACATGCTGCAGCAATAGGCCTTGGCGTTTTTGATGGCGTGAGCCGACAGGTGGATTTGTAGAGATGCTGAGTCGGAATATGCACGATAACAGTTGGAGCATTTATAGGGCTTGTCTTTATTATGTGATCTCTGATGAGACTGTGGTGAATATCAAAACACAAAAAGCTCTTGTTATGCATTTAGACACAATATATGTAACTAATATTATACACAAAGTTATTCATACCCATGGCAAATTCTGACATTCAAGTTTTTGTTTAAGTGTAAATAAAAGCTAAGATATATTTGTTTTCGTCTTAGAATCTTTTGGGAGAAGCCTGTGTCCTTTCTGGTCAAAAAACAACTTTGTTGGTTAAATAAAAGAAACTTGAAGTCAGAATTTACCATATGAATAATTTCAGGCTTGACTGTATATGATATAGAACTGCTTTTGTAATTACTGCTATTTGTACAGTAAGTACAATTGAGCATAAAAAAGCATGGTTATGTTAGAAATCTTGATATGGGTAGATGGTATAATTAAATAAAAGGGACAGTAAAAACTAGATCCATAACCATCGTCATTACTTTAAATCAGGGGTCACCAATCTGGCCCTGGAGGGCCGGTGTCCCTGTACGGTTTAGCTCCAACATGCCTCAACACACCTGCTGGGTGTTTTGAGTATACCTAGACCTTGATTAGCTTGTTCGGGTGTGTTGGGTTAGGGTTAGAGCTAAAATCTGCAGGACACCGGAGATCCATGGACAAGTTTGGTGACGCCTGCTTTACATAAACTATCATATGGATAAAATAAATCAGTCATAATGTGCATTTTTACTCCATTTAACATTTATACAATCAGGGCTTGACATTAACACCTACCAAATGCAGGTAGATTTCCGCTATGGAGGGTAAGACAGCTGCTCCCACTAGCCACTTTGGCTGGTTGAAAATAATTTTTAATTTGTACTTTTCTTAAAAACAGATGGCCCAATATACGTGCAAATGGGATCTCGGGAATCGAGAAGCCGCACGACTGACAAAATTAATTGTGTTTGAGCAAGCAAAGCAGATGCATACCGAATGAGAGGATGATCACTCGCACGCAAAGGTAAAGCGAGGGACTGTTAAAAAGTGTTCCCATTTACTTGTGCAAAGCAACCGTGCCTAAAAGAAGAACAACTGGTGAGATCTCTGTGAAATAGACTGGACAAAAAGTGATGATCGTGCACCCACGGTCCTGCTGCTTTTAAGAGATATATACATCGTTTTGTAAGCAGCAGTGGTCACTGCTTTCATTTGAATTATTCTTTAAACAGATTGTTAACAGACCTAACATTAACTGTGTACATGTCCTTTCATTATCCTTTCATTATTACACGGTATGTTTTTTACCTGCTTTCTTTTGCTTACAGGTGTTTTTGTTAATATGGTTTAATTATCGTTTTTTACAATAACATTGCTTTAATATGAGATTAACTCCCCATTTATGTGTAGTTAACTGCTGATCTGGGACATTTAGCCAGGACAGACTGCTGTGCATGGATTAGATATGCATGACATATTTTTTATTGTCAATTGTTTTTAAAGAAAAGTTTTGTTGAAATAAAATAATAATAATAATAATTCCTTACATTTATATAGCGCTTTTCTGGTCACTCAAAGCGCTTTACACAATGGGGGGAATCACCTCATCCACCACCAGTGTGCAGCATCCACTTGGATGACGCGACGGCAGCCATTTTCCGCCAGACACACAACACACCAGCTGATTGGTAGAGAGGAGACCAAGTGATGATATGCCAATTATGATATGGGGAGGGTTAGGAGGCCATGATTGACAGAGGCCAGTGGAAAGATTTGGCCAGGATGCCAGGGTTAAACACCTACACTTTTCGAAGGACATCCTGGCATTTTTAACGACCACAAAGAGTCGGGACCTCGGTTTTAATGTTTCATCCGAAAGACAGCGGTCACTGTGCAGTATAGAGTCCCCGTCACTATACTGGGGCATTAGGACCCACACAGACCACAGGTTGAGTGCCCCCTGCTGGCCTCATTAACACCACTTCCGGCAGCAACCTAGCTTTTCCATGTGGTCTCCCATCCAGGTACTGACCGGGTGCAGCCCTGCTTAGCTTCAGTGGGAAAACAATGCGAGAGCTGCAGCGACTCTGCTGCCAGCTAAAAAGTATGTGTTTACAGATATATTTTGCTTGTTTTGACACATTATTTTAAAATTGTGGCTAAGAATTAATAATTTATTTATTTTTAGTGTTGTCAGAGATAAATTTGGTAAATCCTTTATTTTAAGTTCTGAAAAGTCATGTGAAATAAAAATTCATTGCAATGCGACAGCCAATTTGCTCGTGCACATTGAGCAAGCTCACACAAAAAAGTGAATAGAAACACACAAAAACTGAAATGAAAGAGGAGGCATGTGGACATTACACAAAATCTAACTTAAGTAATTTTAGCATGCCAAAGTCAAATTTATGAAAATAAAATAAATTTTCCTAACAATAAAAGCGTAGCTAATGTAAATGGCGAGTGGCTAGTAATGTTGTAAATCTACTAGCCACAGTGGCTGGGGATCAAAAAAAGTTAATGTCAAGCCCGGTATACAATATACAAAAATAACCACAACTAAAACTGAAATAACTCTGAATAAATTATATAGACTTAAAAAATATTTAAATATAATTAAAATGACAAAAACTAAAGCCAGAATTAAAATTTAACTGAAGATAAAGATTTTTTTATGTGAGATATCAATATACGTTTAGCTTGTATCCAAAGCAGCATTTCTTATTTAGTATAAAATAACACATTACAAATATTAAATATAATTATTACAATAAAAACTATTCATTATAATATTAAAACTTAAATGAACAATTGTTGTTTTCAAAGTCCTTCAATTAATAAAAAACTATTAGTGTACACTGATGAATTACACTGGTTTAGTTAAGATGCTCTGTCACATGTCACCATACTTCCTTGGTAAAATATAAACAGTTAGAGTAGAAGCCATTTTTGGGTCTTACTTGCAGATTGGAAAGCTGTGTGAAAGCCTTTTCACAGCCTGGTTGGAGACATTTATACGGTCGATCACCTGTGTGGATCCTAAACACATGAGCACATGTGTGACCAACAATAATACAATCAGAATTTCATAGTTTGCTGACTTAAAATAAAAGCACAAAGACTACTTTTACTCTTAAGCATTTGCATTATGAAATGCACAAATTTTGTTACAGTTTCACCTGGCGTACACACTACATTAGAGTTTTAGACCCTCAAAAATTGCAATTTTGGAAACACTAAAATGTTTTCGTTTGAACACTCCAGACAGACCAAAATGCAGACTTTTTGGAGAACTATTTTTCAAAATAATTGAGCCATTAGAATGAAACACAAGCACAAAGGTTTTGTTTACACTTAAGGGGGAAATGAAGCACTCAGTCAAGTTCTTGATGGCATTCATGTACACTCAACTTGTAAATACAATTTATCTGACATTAACCTATAACTTAAACCTTATAGTTGCTGTGAAATTAAAAAGAATCAGTATGTTGATCTTAAAGATATCTATAATCTGGGGCCCTATCATATACCCGGCGCAATGTGGCGCATGGCGCGGCGCAATACTTGTTTGCTAGTTTCAGCTTGGCGCAAGAGTTGTTTTGAGGCGTTGCTCTACGCTGTTTAAATAGCAAATGCATTATCGCTCATATGTGCGTCCATAGGCGTTCTGGTCTAAAAAGGAAGGCGTTCTGAGGCGCACTGCCGGCGCGTTGCTATTTTGAGAAACTAAAATAGATTTTTCATTAGACCAAAACAAACCCGGTCTAAGCTCCGGCGCAATGCTCAGTTTTTCCACTTAAGACTTACTTTATGTCCTGTAAATAGCGAATGCGCTATGGCGCGACGCAGCTGGCTCTTAAAGGTAATGGAAGATGAGACTCTGATTGGTTTATTCCCAAAACACACCTATAACTCATTAAGAAAATAAACTTAACCCTTTTAGACCATGCGCCACGGCGCAAAGCGGATTTTCCCGTCCTTAAATTAGCAAAAACGCGTTCTGACACGCCCTGAAAGCGTTTGCGCCCTGCGTTTTGCGCTCTGCGCATGGACCGTCAAAATAGAGCCCGTAGTGTGCAAAACAGTGACAAAATTCATATATAGAAGATTTAAACATTCAGCACTTGCAGTTTGTCACTTACAACTAAATAACCTCAATTTAATTTGTCATCAAACTTCTGCTATTCAACTATTCAAACTATTCAAATGCTCTCTAGTATCTGACATGACGCTTCTCATTTGCTTTTTAGGGCCGGCTCACACTGTTCGATTTTTTCTTATAATGCTGAACGATTGTAGCATGTCAGACTGCATGAACATGACTCCCATTCCACACTGTAAGATCTCAGCTGTCATAAAGTCTGACTAATTGACAATGAGGATGCGCTAAACACAGAAGAAAATGCCACCGGAGTTTGACGTCATCCACCCGTAACACTTTCACTATCTTGCGTTCTGAAATGATTCCTCACAGCAAACGTAAACAATCTGTAACGGCTATTTTGCACACGGCGTGTCTCACTAATAAAACCAAGACGAAAAAACAGTTTTGACATTTCCCCGTGCTCATTTGACTTGTCAAAAGGATTGCGTCATCAGATTCTGCACTCCTATTAGTTCTTGGATTGATGCTCTTCGCAGCTGTTGTCACACTGCAGGAAAGTGCCTGAAATCTTCTGACACTGCCAGAACTTTATCGGTGGAAAAATCTGATCGCAACGGGCACTAAGCGGCTGTCTGTGAACATGTCCAACCATCTAAGATGACAAAATCGTGGTTGAAATCTCACAGTGTGAGCAGAGCTTTAGTTGATGCGCTTGAGCTCAACCACTTTCACTGGCAGAGCTGTTATAAAACAAAACACTATTGACTGCCTCCACTATATGTCTGGCCCTGTCGTCATGTTTCAGTTGATATTATGCCAAAGATAATAAAAGCACATTTCAGAACACTTCACGGGACCTTTAAATTAGTACCTGGTGTGCTGCTGTAGGTGTGAGAGCTGGCGGAAGGATTTCTCGCAGTAGGAGCAGTGATACGGCTTGACGCCCAGGTGGATGCGCAGGTGTTGCGCCAGGTACGAGGCATTGGCGAAGGTCTTGGTGCAGTGAGGGCACTTGTGTGGCTTTGCTTCTGTGTGGGACTTAGAGTGAATCTGCATGTCTGACTTGGAGAAGAACGTCAGCGGACACACTTTACATCTGCAGGAGGGAAAGCAAATTTAGAAACTATATAATAGCATTAATGGAATGATTATATCATGTTTATAAAAGCTAAATAAAAAAAGAGTGCTGTATGGCAGCAGTGAGAAGATTGTAAATAAAAAAGGGGTGTTGTAGGGATGTTGCCAGAGTGGCTTTTTGGTTTCTTTTCTTGTGCATCCCAGCCACAAGTAGTAGTCATCGAACTTCACAATTTGTAATGTTGCAGTGTGTATTTGAACAATGATAGTTGGTTTCTTTACTGGAAAGCTCAGATTTGATCATAATTTGTTTTGTTTACAGAGTTTGAAGTTTACTGTATGGTTATTATTCACACCTTAAAGTTTGCTTTGATTGTTTACACTTTATCATTGCACACACTTTGTAACATTTTGGCTGTGTCCGAAACCACCTACTACTCAGTAGTACTAGGCCATTAGTAAAGTACATTCTATACTGTATAAATATGAGCAGTATGAATGGAATTCGGACGTACTACATCCGCCATTGTGTCATGGTCAGTTGCGTTGCTTTACTCTCGTTCATAAATTAACTCATGGGGCATCATGGGATAGCGGAGCTTGCATGGGATGTGCACTTCAGAATCTCGGCAGAAGTAGTTGGTCATACTGAATTTTGAATTCTATGAATTCGGACATACTTCTCGGCTCGCATACTGATTTTAGCGTCCTATATAGTTGGGAAGTATGCAGTTTCGGATGCAGCCAGTATTTATCAAGATTAAAAGTCTCTTAATACTTATGTTTATTTTATTATAAGAGATCAGATATTTTGTTTAAATATTTAGTTTTTTGAATATTAAAACTACATGCACTATAAGTAATGTTGGTAAATTAAAATTAAGTGGTTAAAAATCTGATATACCTAAATAGATTATGAGCCTGTGTGAATTGTAGCCTTAGTTTCCTGTTCTTAGTTGACAGGAGTGGCACCCCGGATGGTCTTCTGCTGCTGTAGCCCATCTCCCTCAAGGTTGGACGTGTTGTGCATTCAGAGATGCTCTTCTGCAGACCTCGGTTTTAACGAGTGGTTATTTGAGTTACTGTTGCCTTTCTATGGGCTGGAACCAGTCTGGCCATTCTCCTCTGACCTCTGGCATTAACAAGGCATTTGCGCCACAGATCTGCCGCTCACTGGATATTTTCTCTTTTTCAGACCATTCTCTATAAACCCTAGAGATGGTTGTGCATGAAAATCCCAGTAGATCAGCAGTTTCTGAAATACTCAGAGCAGCCCGTTTGGCACCAACAACCATGCCGCATTCAAAGTCACCTAAATCTCCTTTCTTCCTCATTCTGATGCTTGGTTTAAACTGAAGCAGATCGTCCTGACCATGTCTACATTCCATAATGTAACCGAGTTGCTGCCATATGATTGGCTGATTAGAAATTTGAGTTAATGAGCACTTGGACAGGTGTACCTAATAAAGTAGCCAGTGAGTGTATATTGCAATATGGCAGCTAAACTGGAGGAGAGAATCTTTACACCAGTATTTAAACACCAATCATCATGTTGTAATTTCCTTAACTTACCTGTAGGTTTTGCCCTCTTTGGCAGTGATAACAGCTGACTGTTCAGCTCCAGAGGCCAGTATTGGATAAGGAACTACTAATAGTGGTCCAGATGTGTTTTCTGCCTTGATCTTTTTGCGTCCTCGTCCTATGCTCTTCATTGGTGGCCCCATCAGAGCTCCACTGTTTTTCAGAGCCTCCATCCCCGGGCCTCCGGTCAGTCCTGAGAGGAGGTTTGCAGTGGGAATGCCCTGACGGGACTGACCACCGATTGTCGGAGAGGTCGGGGTGCTCGGCGTCACACTCTCCGATGTGTTGTGATTGGCATTTCGAGAAGATGCTAGTGACAGGCCTGAAAATAACAGATAGTAGCTGTGATTGGCAAGAAAGTTTTAGAAGCCGTTCACACAGAAAGTGTTTTTCCTTTGCAATCAATGCACAACTTTTCTATTGTTTTTCAATGTAAACCATACCTGTCAAGATTGGGATGTAAAAATCCCCCAACCCCTCTCCCCAAATAACTATTCCCCAAATTATAGTTCCCCTGGTGATTTCCAAAAATCTATTTATTTTTATTAAACAATAAGAATTACCATATTTTATCCATAACCTACTGTAGAGGAAAAATATACATTATAGTAACTATATACTTTATAGTCACTATAGTAGCTTATACTGTTGTTACTAGTTCCATTGGATTGCAACCCCTGGGGTAATTACATTATTTTAAAGACACAGCAATAGGGTCAGATGCAGCAGACTGATTTTATAACACCAGGTTAAACTTTCTGACACATTTACAGCACTGACATACATTAAAAAAATTAAACAAAGAAAAGACTGGGGTCTATTGGTGTGCGCGCGCCATTGCATGCAAGGTTTCTGTATTTATAACCACCTCAGAAAATATTGAGGGTCGCGAGTCACTGGCATTGTCATTTTGAGGGTCGGAGGCTGGAAAGTTTTGGAACCCCTGCTTTAAATAACAGAGGTGTCACTTTAAAAATGCACAGATCCACAATCAAAGATTTCGACTGCTTTCCTAACTGTTTATGCTCATTTAAGACAAAATTTGTTGTGTTTAAAAGAACCCACTGAGATCGCCATGTTTACATATTATTTTTATTATTATGTGTCCCCTTTCCCTCTGCTTTTAATCATGTGTACAGAATCCATTTGGCAAACAGTGTCTATTTATCACAATGGAGCACGTTTGACACGCACCGTTATATGACTGTTTTGAGGATTGCATAGGAGGGGCAACGGCACCTTTAATGTAAAGGAAGGGAATCCCGCCGTTTTTATATATATTTCAAAGTGTTTTCATGTCTAAGTAAAATAAAAGCTCAGAACAGATTAATTTTTAAGACCAAGGAGCATGCCCTGGTGGTTCAGTAGTGTGGGTTGCGTATAGGGAGGATTGGCTCTTAAATGTGTATTGCCACCCTTCATAGAACGATAAAAAAAACAGGAGAAATACTGGAAAATACCTTTACGAGATGATAGCGGGATAGAAATACGGGAGAATCCCGTGAAAAATGGGAGGGTTGACAGGTATGATGCAAACACACGGTTGACAGATGTGTCTGACCACCATGCTCGCGTATTTTAAAGGGTCACGAAACACCAAAACACATTTTTTGAGCTGTTGACAGTCGTATATGTGCCCCACACTGCTAAAAACACTATTAGGACACCTATATTTCACTAAAAAGTGTAAATTGGTTGTTTTTGCGTTATTTCAAGTAAACTTCCGGTTTGAAACGAATTTTTGAAGCTGCGTCACGGCCATGACATAATAGCGTGTATTCCAGCGTGCAGACTGGACGTCTGTGCCAGAGTGAGTCTTATTATGTCTTACAGTGTGATGCATTAATGCATGAGTAAGGCTTGGTTCAAACCAATCAGCGCGCTCTATTGTGCAACTTCATTAATATTCATTACTGTCACCATGTTTACACGACAGAGACGCCACGTTGTGTTGGCAAAACAAGCATGAAGTGTTGCTTTTATCGTTTGCTGCAGTGAAGTTTTGTTTTCATTTTCTCTCTGTGAGAGCTCTTCTGGAGTCACGTGTGTATTAACAGTGTACCCGATGCTCGACAACAATAACTTACGTGTCTAAGGAGGATTATTGTTTACCTGAGAGCTGTTCTCATCTGCAAACGCTGAGATCCGGATTCGCGTGTAGTATTCTCTTCATAAAGACGCGGCTCTAGTTGCTGGGGATTGTCCTGTCTCTACAGATTTGGTAAGTGAGCGAGCAGTGCTCTTTGTTTATTCAGTTTGTTCGTATCCAACTAAGTTAACTATTGCACCGAGTGTAAACATGTTAGCACCACAACCAAACTTTAACCTCGTGTAGGGTTTTTACCGCATTTTGTGACCGGAATAACACACGCGGCTTTCTGACGCTACCTGCCGTGTGCATCTAAGTTTCCGGGAAATACTGAGGTCTTTTTTCTCTCATTCACCGTGCGGTATCAAACATTGCATGAAAAATACACGCTTAGAGCAGATCCTCGAATCAAATATCTCGTTTGTCGCGAGGGGCATGAATGAATTCCCTGAATGAAAGAGCCAAACTGCAGTTAAAGTCCAACATTTATTAATTTGCCAAATAATTCGACTACAGATGCCCATGTAGGTTAAACACCATCACTTTCTCCTGTGTGTGTATTTTGACTCTGAAACTCGCGCGTGCCCAAATAGACACTGCCACACCCTCCCACTTTAGTTCCTCCGACACTCCCCCCTAAACAGAGCTGGACACGCCCACTTTTCTGACTTTTTCCAAAGTAGAGGTGTGAAAACACCCTGCTGAAACGAGGGGGTTTCATGGCCCTTTAAAGTGACGTTTTTTGACGTATCAATTTAAAAGATCTTCAACTTTTACACGCAGGTCAGCTCATCACTGTTACTTCCATAGGAGTCGACCAATCAGAAGAGCTTGAAGATGGGGCAATCATCTTTTCAATCACCTTTTCAAAAGATTTGGATTAAACCATTAGTTCATATGAAATCTTTAAGATCTACTACGTTTTATCTACTTGGAAATTCAGTATGCATATCATCAAATATCTTTACGTGTGTGTGAGATTAACTAAACTCAACTGTCCCTTTAATAGCACAAAAGCAAAAACCAAACAAAAGCATAACAATAATTTACATGCAAGACACACACCTGATAGATGATTCGCTCTTGATGGCTGGTCGATGATTTGCCGCAAATGCCAGTCTTCCCACAATCCTCTTGCTTTAATGGCCGTCTTGTCGTCTAGATTTAAGTTGACATCTCCCAGAATCCGACCTTTGCACAGTAGACATATTTCAATATTTAATAATACAGTACACTGTGATAATGACCATGCATGATATTGTTATCATGGGCAGTTTAAATTCTGACAATAATTTTAATTTAAACTTTTAGAAACAAATGTGAAGAATTCAGATTGTTGTTCTTTACATGCAAGAAGACTTTATAGGCAATTTATTTCCACATACAACATGCCCAAGATTTTGACTCAAAATATTCAGATAGTTTATTTTGTATATTTATTTAGATTTTGCAGTTTTGTTCGATGTCTGAGGAAATTTAAGACCTCATTCACACTACGAGTGACACGCAGCAACACATTGTCAACCACTGTCCACATGTCTGGATGCGTCTATCAACATGATAAAGTTTAGAACCTTTTAACTTTATGCAAATGAAGAGTGAATTTTGCAAACGACAGCCAATAGGAGCATTAGTAAAGCTCACCTGACCTTCTCTCAGCCCCGGTCGGTTAATAAACAGCCACATTGACAGAGAACTTGTGTTTTTTTTTTTTTTCATCTATGCAATATTATCAGTAGGCCATATGTCCAACAAGTTATTTATATTACATTTACATAGTTTTTCCCCTGTAAATACACTGAAAAAGTGTTGCATGCAGAACTGTTGCAAACAACTTGTGTTGAATTTAAAGAAACAAATTAAATTTAATAATGTTTTTAGTTTGAACTTAATTTGTTTGTTTAAATTCAGCCCAAATAAATAGTTTACAACCACTTAACCTAAAAAAAATTTAGTAAATCCAAGGAATCATCTTTGAATATTTTTTTTCAGTGTAAGGCTGATAGTACACCTGTACATTTCAAAGATCGTTACATTTCACAATTCCTAATACTGAAGCAGAATGGGACAAACTAACAGGGATAATGGGAGAAATCACTACAGGAATATAAACATCGCTGTGCCGTGCACACTACATGACTTTATTTTGTCTCTTTTAATCGCTGTGGTGTACGTGACACTCCGCAAATGATTCACAAGAGGGGGGGGGGGGTCACACACTACATGATCTGACAACAACTCGTTCTCCAACAGCTCAGTCAAGCTACCGAACCACAGCCAATGAAATTTTGAGGGAGGAGCAGTCAGAAAAAGCTGAACACCATTGGCTGCTTGTGTGCTGATTACATCACTGACAGCGTTTCAAGCTTTCAAGGGAGCATTTAAAAACATCGTCAATGAGCTGAGCGGATCAATCTCTCATCTGCAAGGCTCAAGTGGAGAGATGCACAGAGAGTAATTTTTGTAATTTAATAACTCTTTGAAATAAAACTGACAAATCTATAATACCCTGACATTTACTAAATATCTATGTATTTTTTTTCTAGCATTTTTATTTTTTAAATGACAAAACATTAAATAACTGAGCATTTCTACCTTTAATTGCCATATAGGTATGGTATGACTGACTGCATGTCTGCTACTTTTCGCTATGACTTCAAATATGCATGCATTTTTTGCCTAGCAACTTCCTGCTAACATAAACATAACTTCTTTTTTTTTTAAAGATTTATTTTTGGCCTTTTTGCCTTTATTAGATAGGACAGTATTTAGACAGGAAGCGAAGTTAGAGAGAGAGAGAGAGAGAGAGAGAGAGGGGGTAGGGAAATTTCCTCGAGCCGGGATTCGAACCCGGGACACCCTGACGTGCTACTGCACCATATGTCGACGCACTAACCACTAGGCTATTGCAACCACTAAACATAACTTTTTGATAGCAAAAACATAAATTTACCCCAGATTTAACTTTCAAAACAGCATATTCTGTGCTGCAAAATACCTCCTGTTTGAAATTAAAAAATGAAAGCCCTGACCTTTGCTGTATTTATCATTATTTTAGGCTGCATTATAAAAAAAGTAATAATATGATGACAGACATTCAAAGCTTAATTTTAATATCTCAATAAAAGTTTTGAATGTAAATATGACGTGACAATATGACATCTTATATGAGAGCAGTCAAAATGACCAGTATGGTCCGACTGCTCTGGAATATTCAGCATGCTAGATATTGGATTTCCGTCTGTGCGGTTTCGGCGATGCATCAGCCAGCCTCTTTGTTGTGTTGTTCAGTAGTTCACACATAAAGACTGCTGAGCGCCGTGCACCCACAGATTTTTTTCCCAATCACAGCACGATTTGTCGACGAGCTCGTTAACTTCCAAATCCGGCTAAAACACCTTTGGGGTGAACTAGACTTTAGGTGCTAACCTTAAGATGGCTACACAACAGCACGCGTTCTCTTCAAAATGGAATAGACATCAATAAATGAAGTGCATCCCATGCTGCAGAAGTCATATTACAGCACATGCTTTTACAAATTTTTATGTAAAACTGAAATTATATTGTAATTACATTACAACACCCACACTGAAAAGAAAATATTGAAAATTGAAAATAGTCACATAAACTCACCGGAAGTTTATCAGTAGTTAAATAACACTAGCTGTGCTTATAGCCAGGGCTTGACATTAAAGAGCCCATATTATACATGAAATAGGGTCATATCTTGGTTGTAAGGGTCTCCAACAACAGTCTAATATGCATGCAAGGTCAAAAAACACTTTCATGGTCTTATAATCTGCATTTATTTTTAGCTAATTATCCCAGCGACTCCTGTATGAATCGTCCAGTGATTCATTTGTTCCCAAACCCCTCCTTAGCGCGGAGCTAATCTGCGCTGATTGGACCGATGACAGTCTGTCGCGATTGGTCGACTGCCTTCAGTCAGAGAGGGAAATGGCCAATAGCTAATCAGCAATTTAAAAAGTAATCACAGTTCATACACGCTCGATAGTGTAGGCGTGAATTTTAGCTGCCACACTATGGCGAGTGGATAGTGCCACGGATAACCGAACGAAGGAGACAGTCGTGTACTCGCCATACCACACACACACAAAAACACACACACACCTCCGGATGACAACGCTCCCGCTTCCGCCCGCACCCGCCAGGTTTTAGCCTGAGAACCCGCTCCGTTTTCTGCCCGCCGCGCCCGGTCCCGCTAGAGCGGAGAACACAACCAAAAATCACCCAGTATACAGTCCAGACAGCCAAGCTGTCTGTATAGACACATACACACAGCACACAGAGCTCGTTCGTTCGTTCGTTCGCTCTCTCTCGCTCTCTCTCATACGCTCTCTCATACCAAGCAGACTCTCTCTTTCTAATTCGCATAGCAATATCCGTGATATTGCTAGACAGCCCGCTCCCGTCCCAAATTAAACCCGTTACTGACCGCTCCCGCGATTTATTCGGAAATTTATTCCCGCGGCTGTCCCCGCGCCAGATTTCTGCGGCGCGGGAATAAATTTCCGAATAAATCGCGGGAGCAGAACTCTAGCACGGAGCTCCATAAACAAACAGCACGCGTCGCGTTTTTAACGTGACTTTGCACGCGATAAGAGAATATAGCCAGTTAACCTGATACAGTACACGCGGTTACAAGTAACAAATCACAACTAAATACATTTGCAAGCTAGAGTCAACGAGGCAACAACTTTAACCGCACGTACTTACACTTGAGAAATGGAAGAAACCCATCCTGACGTCCATCAGTTACTCTTTACTGATCCTTCCTTTAACAAACTCAGATGAAGTATTCTTTGTAGCATGTAGCTTCCAGAAGTTTCCAACTGCTTGGTTATAATGCTGAGGTTTCATCTTTGGGTAGAGACTCAATATATCCATCAGCAGTGTGACTTCAATCAACCGGCATGTTTGTGTGTGTGTGTGTGTTTGTGGGTGTGTGTGTGTCTGGGTTTCTGCGTCAGAGGGTGGGGCCTCAGGTTTGAAATCTCCCGGGTTTGCGCGTGCACGTGAATAACTTGGTTTCGTTCGTACGTCATGGCGAAACACCTAATGAGTCGGTATCAAGGCGACTCGTTCGAAGCACTATGAGTCGACTCTTTTATAGATGAATCAACAGTTTTAAACACTGTATTCTTACAGATTTAAGCCTTAGCTGGATACTTCACTTCACTTAGAGCTGTGTTACACACTACATGGAGGGGAATTTTCAAAAACCCATAATATGGGCTCTTTAACACTTGCCAAATGCGGTAGATTTCAGCGGTGGTGGGTAAGACAGACACTCCTACTAGCCACTTTGGCTGGTTGAAAATAACTTTTCTTGGATAATAATTCTTAAAAGCAGGGTTCTACAATAAGAATGGTCCAATATGCATGCAAAGGCGATCTTAAAATTGAACAGCAACACGATGACAAAAGTAACTGCGTTTGCGCGAGCAATAGAAAACAGGTAAATGCAGAATGAGAGGATGATCACTTTCGCTAACAGCTGAGGCGATGCGCGCGACTGCTTAAAACACCCACACGCTCCCGTTTCTTTGCGTGAAGCAACTGTGTCTACAAACACAACTGATGCGATCGGTTCTCTTTCAAATAGACTAGACAAAATGTGATGAACATGCACCCTCAGTCTTGCTGCTTTCAAGAGCTCCAGATTTGTCTTTTTGTGAGCAGCACTGGTTGCTTTTGCTTTACCCATTCTTTGAACAGATTATTCACAGGTCTAACATTAACCGTGTGTGTGATTATCCTTTCATTATCACACGGTATGTTTTTCACCTGCTTTCTTCTGCTTTAATATGGTTTAATTATCATTTTTTACAATAACATTGCTTTAATGGGAGATTAACTCCCCATTTACGTGTAGTTAACTGGTGATCTGGGACCTTTAGCCAGGACACATGTCTGTGCATATGTTTTGTTAAATAAAAAGTATAGTATCCAGCTTTATTTTGCTTGTTTTGACACATTTAAAATTTGTAGCTAAGAAATAAGTAACCGTTTATGTTTGGTGTGGTCAGAGATAAATTTGGTAAATCCTTCATTTTGAGCTCTGAAAATTATGTGAAATAAAAACTCTTCAAGTGTCAGAATGCTGTGGGACTGCTGTACTGGAGTTATTAATAGGGAATATAGATAGTGTAATTTAGTGTTTTTTTTTGCGTTTTTTTTTAAGCATGACGGTAAAACACGAACCTGGTTATGAATATATTAAAACATAAAATGTGTTTGTATGTTGTAAAAATTCGTAATAATGACAAAAAAAATACTAATTTGTGGATCTTACTTCCGGGTTCAGCAATACTGCCGCTGTGTTTGGTGTTTTCCGGGAAATTTTCTCACCCCTTGGTTTCAAGTGTGGTTCTGAAAAATCTTTGTTCGAAGGGCTAATCACCCCTTCCCCTTAGCTGTACGCCTTTAAGCTGAAGAGAATTGGGACACCCCTACCCCTTGGCGTGCATGCGCAAAACGAGGGGTAGGGGTAAAGGCTGATTTATACTTCTGCGTCAAACGCCAGCGTATGCTACGGCGCTAACGCATAGCCCTTCGTCGTGGCTGTCGGCGTCGCTGATGTGCACCTCTCAAAAAATGTAACTACACCTCGCAACGACGCATAGCGCAAGCTCTGTGATTGGTCGGCTTGGGGGCGCAACGACGCGTAGCGCAAGCTTTGTGATTGGTCGACTTGGGGGCGCAACGACGCGTAGCGCAAGCTCTGTGATTGGTCGGCTTGGGGGCGCAACGACGCGTAGTGCAAGCTCTGTGATTGGTCGGCTTGGGGGTGCAACGACGCGTAGCGCAAGCTCTGTGATTGGTCGGCTTGGTAGTGCTTACGAGTCTGGGTGGGACCGAGAGCCGCGTGACTGGTGCGAGCCTGATGGAGCGATTGTTTACAAGTGTGGAGTCCCGTGAAAGAGCTCCAGATGGAAAGTTTTGTTTTGTGTTTACCTCATAGTTAAAGTTGCTGCACGTCCGCCGGTTCCTGCCTCAAAATGAGCGAGTTTGAGCCACTTGTACATCCAGGAAGTGTTCAGGAAAACAAAACAGCAGCGAAGAAACTCGACACAGAGGAACATTTACACCTCACTGCCAACTAGCGTTTCGGAAGTGTTAATGCAGACCAACAGAGACAGCTCGCAGAAGTACAAATGCACAGCTACGCGCGTTGCATGCGCCGTGGGTTACGCCGGTCACTTGACGCAGAAGTATAAACCTGGCTTAAGGGCTAAGGGGTAGAATTGGGATTGGGCCAAAAGGTGAAATGAATGAGGAGGCATGTGGAGATAATGCAAAATCTAAATCAAGTAACTTTAGCATGTCAAAGTCATATTTATGCATATAAAATATATTTTCCCAACAATAAAAGTGTGGCTAGAGAAAATGGCGAGTGGCTAGTAATGTTGGAAAACTACCAGCCACAGTGGCTGGTGATCAAAAAAGTTAATGTCAAGCCCTACTTATAGCCCATTAGCAGAACAATAAAAACTGCTTGTATGTGTAGTGCACAGTCAGTGATGATGTGCGATTGATGTAGTGGAGGACTGACCTGTGACGCTGCTGGAAGCTGGCCGTGCGTGCAGGGCGATGTCAGGCTGGGATGTCCCGTGAGCATGAAGCCCTGGCATCTGCTGTAGTTTGGGTGTTGATATATTGTGCTGCCCACCTTCTGTGCCCGCTGATGGAACCAGCAAGGGCTGCTGGGAAGGGACTGAAGTGGGCTGCAGGTGTGGAGGTCTGATTTTCTCCGCCATGAGCTGCTCCTTGATCTTGTTGATCAGCACAAGGTTGTCCAACTGGGAGAAACAACAGGAGGAATATGAGAATCCTTCTGTTTCTAGTAACATGACGAGCCTATGGAGTCTGCTGTACACTGATAAAAAGATTCACTGGATTTACCAACCTCATAACCAGCCAATTTTTTTAACATTTTCCAAAAAACACCATGCCCAAATAAAAATGCATGTAGCTTTTTAACCCTAAGGTCTATTTTCACAAATGTGGTCTTGTTTGAAACTAGACACTTAAATGTTTGTTACTTAAGAGTTAAATGACTCAAAAGTTGTATAGCAATATAGTAAAATATGGTTAAATATAGAAAAATATTACTTGCGACTTTGTTTAGTAGATTACACTCATGAAAAAATGGATGTTAATTGAATGGTAATGGTTCAAGGTAAGTGTTTGCAAACAATTTATATGGACTGAATTTAACCAGTTAAACTCTGCTGCTATTTGGGGATTTTCACCTGGATTTTGCCTACCTAAATTTAAAAGCTTCCCAAATCCACATGCAGAGGAGTAAATGCTAAAAATTTGGTATCATTTTAAAGAAAACCCTTTGAATTTTCATAAAACACTATTGAAAGTGTTTAAAATAACTGTATATGTCGTCTGTGTTATAATAAACACCTAAAAAAAGAGGCGCTTTTAGTATTTTTTTTATAAACTCAAATTTGAAAGTGCACCTTTTAGGCTCTGTGTGGTCTAGCGTGCTGTAATTAATTTTGGTGGTTCCTGCACATGTCTGTAATCATAGGAAAATAGAAAAATGTGTCTACCATAATCTATGCAGAAGTTATTGTATTCCAACTGATGAGAGGTGCTGTACAAGCCACAGAGACCGATCCTTGTTTTCATATTTCACTATTCTTTTGTTTGATCAAACATAATTCACTGTGTTTGGACCACGTCAGACATATAAAAGGATTACTTATGCACATCACCTCAAAAACAGAGGAGAATGGCCCTGAAGGGCACAGCATAAGGTAAGAGATGACAGCTGTCTGTGCTATCTGGGGCTGCTTATTGATCATAAATGTATTGTTTGCATTTCTGCGCCACAGAAACACTGTGATTCATTCAACAGTTTGGCATATGAATATAATTCAGTAAAAAGAATGCGAGAACTGTATGAGCACCGGCTAAAGCTTTCATTTCAGCTATAACTTGTACATGTGTCATATGAAAATGAACCAATGTAAAATACCCAGCTTGGGTATCCAAAATACTGTGTATTTAAGTGTAAATAACTTTTATACAGTAGAATAAAAACCAAAGTGATGCATATGTGCATAAAATATAGATTCTACACTTTCAAACGACACCACTTACGGGGGTCTGGTGCAGCGCTAGCCCTTTAAATCTGAAAGCGAAAGTCGATGACATCACCGGGTCCGCAGACAAATAAAGTTAAATATTACTCTATTTAATTTGTTCGTTTAAATTCAGCTCATATAAATTGTTTGCAAACACTTACCTTAAAATGTAGTAAATCCAGTGAATCATTTTTTTTCAGCGTACCGTATTGCATTCATTCATTTTCCTTTGGTTTAGCTCCTTATTCATCAGGGTTTGCCACATTGGAATGAACCGCCAGCTAATCCAATATATGTTTTACACAGTGGATGCCCTTCCAGCTGCAACCCAGTTCTGGGAAACACCCATACACTCTCACATTCACACACATACACTACGGCCAATTTTTGTTTATGCATTTCACTAATAGCGCATGTGTTTGGACTGTGGGACAAACTGGAACACCCGGAGGCAACCCACGCCAACATGGGGAGAACATGCAAACTCCACACAGAAATGCCAACTGACCCAGCCGGGACTCAAACTAGTGAACTTCTTGCTGTGGTGACACGATGGCTCAGTGGTTAGCACTGTGGCCTCACAGCAAGAAGGTCGCTGGTTCGAGCCTTGGCCTTCGTTTCAGATAGTTTTGTATGAACACAATACAGTTTCAGTTAGTTCTAGTTTTATATAAACTCTCGTTTTATTTTTATTTCAGTTAACGACAATTATTTTACATTTTAGTTTTCGTTTTTTCTTACGTTTTCGTTACCTATAATAACCTTGGTGCTAACCCTTGTATGATCAGAATAATTGACCGATCCATTGAATTATTGGAAAAATAATGCACATCCAAGGTCCACTGGTACTGTAACTACCGCTGTGTGCATTATTTTCGAATAATTTAGTCTAATAATTACTTATATATCAGCCCGTCACCAGTTATTCCTTACATAAACCATATGCATAAGTACAATAGATATAATACACATAAGCTAATATTTTTGGTCCCACTTTATATTAAGTGGCCTTAACTAATATGTATATACATATGAATTAATAGTTTGTGACAATGTACTTATTGTGTAAATACATGTATTTAATCAACCATAAGCACACAGTAAATACATGTATGTAATTACATCTGTAATTAACTTTTGTAATCACATTTGTAAATACACTGTTTACCATCCCTTACACCTTAACCTACCCTTAAACCTACCCATGCCACCAAACCCGTCCATAACCCAACCTCTATTCCAACTCAAAAGCACCACAAGTGTTCTCAAATACATTATAAACACAGTAAGTACATTGTATTTATTTTTTTGATGTAAGTACATAGTAGTTAGGGACACTTAATATAAAGTGGGACTATATTTTTTTCATGTCAGTCTTTACAGACTAGAGGAAGATCTAACAAAGTGTCTGAAAGATAAGATGCTTTAAACTCTAGACTTTAGAGCTTAAGTTCCTTTATCTGTCGCAACTAGTAAACAAGCGTCATTGATTGTGAGAACTGGTCGTCTAGACAAAGATTACAGCTACTCCTGAACTATTGATTATGTTACTATGCAAATTATTTTCAGATAACAGACGGGAATTCATTATTTAAAGCGCATTAGCTTGTCTTACCTGACCAGGAATGGATGGTGGAGGAGGCCAGAAGTATGGATTATTAAATCGAGGTTCTGCCATTCTGAAACACAAACACAGTCACTCTTGATTAATGATTCTTTATTTTAATAGTCATTCATATAAGTGATTTTTAGGATGGCAACTGATGCAAATAGATCTTTTCAGTACAGCATATTTATTTTGTATGTTATGACTCTGAGATGAAGACAAAAGGAAAGCAAACTAGGATATTTCGATTTGTTTTTAAATGATGATGATGATGATGAAGAAGGATGCAATCAAAGACGGATCTGAAGGTCACAGTGATTATAGGCAAAAACCACATTATAGTCATGCTGAAGGCTTTCGGCTCATATGTGAATGAACGAGAGGAAGGAGATGATAATAAATGGGGGAATACACACCGCATAGATCCAGTCTGACCTTCCCTGATTGTTTATTGATCACAAATGCAGATCTAATCTAAAGAGAGGACTTAAAGTAAGTAGCTCACTGCAATATAGTAGGTGATAAATGACATTCATCACCCATTTATAGTAAAAAAGCAATATATTTGAGAATAAAACAGGACATTTAAGGTATTACTGAAAAACTGTGTTGAAAGACTTAAGATTTCTGTAAAAATCGTATACACAAACAAGAATTCTGTACACCTTGTTACGAGAAATAGGTTGTTTATTTTGAGAAAAATGTAATAAAAGAATTGCTTGCACCAAATTATGTATTTGTAAAGTAGTTCACATCCCAAAATTAAAATTTGCTGGTATTTTACTCACCCGTGGTCCCTGACAATACATTGAGTTGTACTGAAAGCAATTCTGTTGCCTGTATGCTTTTTAAAATGTACTTTTTCATTGAGTCTCAAAGTGCCGATAACAGTCAACTCGCAATTAAAAAAAATAATAATAAGGACAGTTTTCACCTAAATTTTGCATGGCCTGAGGGTGAGTAAATTATAGCACATTTTAAGTTTTGCTTCCTATCGAAGACTGTTATAATTGCACATTATGTCTTTGTAACATATATAAAATATAAATAGTTTTGCATTAGGACTGCAAGATATTGTAAAAAAATCAGACATTGCGATATATACTGTGATATACTGTATCTATTAGGGATGTAACAATATTGTAAATACCGTCATACCGCAATAGTAATTTTTTTCAATATTACCGTAGGCACATGTCTCAATAAAACTATATTTCTGAGAAAAGTTTGCTCAGGCGAATGAAGCGAACGGGAGGTAGCGGGAACTACAATTCCCATCAGCCTAGGCGTGGCCATCATCCTTTGCGGTCTGTTGTCACTACAGATCCAGTAATGCGGAACTGGAGTGTGTTGCTAGTAGCGGGGAAGAAAAAGAGCTGGAAATGATCGAACCTAAAGCTGGTTTTAAATCGGATGTGTGGAAGCATTTCGGTTTCTTTCTAAAAAGATACAAAAAAGGAGAAAAGGTGACAGACAAAGAAAAAAAACAGTATGCAGGCACTGCCAGACTGGTGAAATATAAGTCGGGGAATACGACTAAAAACAGTCATGGGGACTGCAGAACACAGCACACTTGTTAGATTGATGCAGACATTGACTTGTACCGCAAAGAGACCTCTATCTCACTCATGGCTTGTCCTCTCAAGTGGTGGAAAGACAATGCACAACGTTACCCACTGCTGTCAACCTTGGCTAAATCATATCTCTCTGTCCCAGAAACCTCAGTCCCAAATGAGAGGGGTTTTTTTTCGGTTGCAGGGGACATGCCCAGAGATACCAGCATTTACCAGATTATAGTTATATGATAATTTTCCTTAAAACCCATCTCTATCTGAGTGAGTGAGTGATTAAATGTTGAATGTGATGAGTTTTCAACAATACTAAATTGAAACTTTATTTTTTTATATAGTTTAATAGTTTTTTGTTATTAAAATTGAAATATTGAAGTTCCTGTTTCGAAACTTACAGATAGATGGCTAATTTGTATGTCATTGATATGTTCAGTGCTAAGGTAAATAAACACTTTTGGCACTTTTTTCGAGTCTTTTCATTAGTTTTGTTTTTCTTGTAAATGATTTAATAAATACCGTACCGTGCCATTCATACCGTGAAATTCTGATACCGTTACATCCCTAGTATCTATACAATTTCACCAAATAATTGAACAGCACTATTTGGAAATAATTTATATAGTCATATTTTTATTTAAAGTTTCATTCTTGCTATAAGCAAACAATTAAGTATAACTTTTGCTTTAATAAACTCCTTATTTGCTTCTTCTTAATATTAGTTATATTTGATATTAAGGTAGTTTAGGTATTGGTCTGGGGATGTAGAATAAGAGCATGCAGAATATATAGATTTTAAGCACTAATAAGCAGCCAATATCTCAATAACATGCACGCTAATAAGTAGGGCTGAACAATATATCATTTTAGCATCGATATCGCAATGTATGTATCTGCTATAGTCACATTGCAGGATTATATTATTTAATAAACATTAAAAAATACAGAAATTACTAAATATTATTTTTACAATTATTTATACAATGATGATAATGTTATTTACAATTGATTGTTAAATTTCAGTACTTCAATAATGTTAAGAGTCTGAAGAAAACCATTAAGCACTGTTTATTTATTTATGTTTGCTTGTACTTGAATATATTTTATGCAAATGCACTGCATAGAACAAGACTTGATCGTCCAAATCGATCTAAATCAATGAAATCTTTCTAAATAGAGGTGTTCAAGTCATGTGATCAAATTGAATTCATACCGCAACAAAACAAAATATCACAATGTAATATTTTTCCAATATAATATATGCAGCCCTACTAATAAGCAAATAGTTAATAGTGAGAATTGGTCCCTAAATTGTTATCAAATGTATTAATTTTGATTGATTGGGATGATTCAGGAGTGAATGATGCATAAAATGTAATAAGCAAACTACAAGCATAAATGAACGCAATAAAGCAGAGTTAAAAGTGAGATAAACAGTGCATGCTTAATGCTTTTGTATATTTAAATGTAAAAACATACACCGCAAAGTCTACTCAACAACATTGATATCTTATGTGAATATTGCGGATGCACACATTGCGATATTAATGCTGAAACGATATTTTGTGCAGCCCTAATTGGCATATTATTTTCATGACACAGTTATATGTATACGATACAACCAAAAGCAAACTCACACTGTTTGTTCACACACCTACAGATTATACTTAATGCCAAATTCAACATGTAGCCTGCTGACAAAAATCAAACAATTGCTCATTGCATTGCTTCTAGAGTTACAGCAAGAGAACAAAATGCATTAAAAGAGTGCATTTTATTGGCTGTATACAGATTATTAAACGAAATTGACTGCAAAATCAGAAATGGCAATGGCAGTATATGACTATTTTATCTAACGTTCAAACCTAAAAATGTACAGATTTATGTGGAAAAGTGCAAACGTTACCCCACGGTTTGAGCAGGAAGTGAAACAGACACCCTTTCAGCATCATTAAAGAAATATTCAGCAGGGTCTGGGCTCATATATTTGGACATATCGCTTTTATTATTTTTGGCTTGGCTAAATGAATTTCTCCGCAAGGCCCCTTAGTCAAACACTCTCAAGACTGCCAAAACATTCATAGCGCAGTGTCATGGACATAATATATGAAAACGATACGCCTTAAGTAATCACACCGTATGGAAACATTTCCAAACGTCTAAAGCTCCCAATGGGCAAAACCGAGCAGGTAAAGATTAGAGGAGCGGAAGGATGAACGTCACTGTTCCTGTTTGTGCATTACAACCACTTCAAAAACAAACCAAAAACCTTTCCTTACAGAAATAATGCAGTGAAAACAGACCTGCAGAATTGTGGGAAAGAATCAAAAGTAGTCATGGGCAAAGATTAAACGGGAATAATCACTTGTTTTGACATAATATGTGTGTATTATATATATACACACTCACCGGCCACTTTATTAGGTACTCCTTACTAGTACCGGGTTGGACCCCCTTTTGCCTTCAGAACTGCCTTAATCTTTCATGGCATAAATTCAGTAAGGTGCTGGAAATATTCATCAGAGATTTTGCTCCATTTTGACATGATAGCATCAAGCAGTTGTTGCAGATTAGTCAGCTGCACATCCATGATGTGAATCTACCACAAGGGTGCTTTATTGGATTGAGATATGGTAACTGTGGAGGCCATTTGAGTACAGTGAATCAGAAGATGGGTACACTGCAGTAATAAAGGGATGGACATGGTCAGCAACAATACTCAGGTTGGCTGTGGCGTTGACATGATGTTTAATTGGTACTTATGGGCCTAAAGTGTGCCAAGAAAATATCCCCCACATCATTACACCACCCCCAGCCTAAACCGTTGATACAAGGCAGGATGGATCCATGCTTTCATGTTGTTGACGCCAATGCCTGACCCTACCATCCGAATGTCGAGACTCATCAGACTAGGCAACGTTTCTCCAGTCTTCTATTGTCCAATTGTGGTGAGCTGACAGGAGTGGCGCCTGGTGTGGTCTTCTGCTGCTGTAGCCCATCTGCCTCAAACTTGGATGTGTTGTGTGTTCAGAGATGCTCTTCTGCAGACCTCGGTTGTAACGAGTGCTTATTTAAGTTACTATTGTCTTTCTATCAGCTTGAACCAGTCTGGCCATTCTCCTCTGACCTCTGGCATCAACAAGGCATTTGCGCCCACAGAACTGCCGCTCACTGGATATTTTCTCTTTTCGCACCATTCTAGAGATGGTTGTACGTAAAAATACCAGTAAATCAGCAGTTTCTGAAATACTCAGACCAGCCCGTCTGATATCAACAACCAGCCACATTCAAAATGACTTAAATCCCCTTTCTTCCCCATTCTGATGCTCGGTTTTAACTGCAGCAGATCGTCTTGACCATGTCTGCATGTCGTAATGCATTGAGTTGATGCTATGTGATTGGCTGATACACAATTTGCGTTAACGAGCAGTTGAACAGGTGTACCTAATAAAGTGGCCGGTGAGTGTACACGCATACATAGAAACAAACCTATACAAAACATTTTTGTTACATAGATATTTATAATTGGCATCATATATATATATATATATATATATATATATATACACCTTACATCTTAATCTAAATAAACACTCAAATATATGCACGCATGCGTGTATTTATATATACATAACATATATACACAGCACACATACATATATTATGCCAAAACAAACTGTTTTTGTGTATGCAATTAATTTTGGCCCAGCGCTGATTAAAGTGCATTGCTTAAAAAGGTGAGTCTATAATATCCATGCTAAAAGACTGGAAATTATATCAGTTTATTATGAAGATTAACAAGTTGTAATTATTCTTCATAATAAACTGATATAATTAGAACTGAATTGTAATTGATAGTAATTATAAATAACAATTAATAGCAATTGCAATTAATCTAGGCAGGGGCGGATTTAACCAATAAGTGAGGTAAGCAGCCGCTTACCAGGAAACCTGGGGAGCCCCAATAAATATCTAGAAGTATAAAATATAACTTAACTATATATAACATCGTTTTCTACCATATTTTGTATGGTGAGAGTTAAACAAATACAAATGTAATGTAATTAAATATTATTTAATATACAATCAAATATCATATTATTATAATAATGTAAGGTTATGTAATAACAATATAACAAAATAAAATATCCATTATGAAGCAGTCCAGCCGTCAAATTTATAATATAGAGAGAAGATTTCTTCAACCCATTTCTAAACATAATAGTTTTAATAACTCATCTCTAATAACTGATTAATTTTATCTTTGCCATGATGACAGTAAATAATATTTGACTAGATATTCTTCAAGACACTTCTATACAGCTTAAAGTGACATTTAAAGCCTGAACTAGGTTAATTAGGTTAACTAGGCAGGTTAGGGGAATTAGGCAAGTTATTGTATAACGATGGTTTGTTCTGTAGACTATCGAGAAAAAACAAAGCTTAAAGGGGCTAAAAATTTTCTCCCTAAAATGGTGTTTAAAAAAAAATCAAAAACTGCTTTTATTTTAGCTGAAATAAAACACACAAGACTTTCTCCAAAAGAAAAAATATTATCAGACATACTGTGAAAAATTCCTTGCTCTGTTAAACATCATTTGAAAAATATATAAATTTAAAAAAAAAAGATAATTTTTTTGAAGGGGACTAATAATTCTGACTTCAACTATATATATATATATTGTAGATGGAAAAACATTTTTAAAAAAGGAATCATTTACAATGTAACAATTGCATTAATTTAAAAAGTCGAAAAGAAGATTAAATGATATAAAAAAACAGCAATATAAATAAAAGTTAAAAGGATGCTTTCAGGACTTGGGCACTATGGCTGTAATTGCATTGTAATGCATCTTTAAAACAAATAAAAATAATTACAAACACACCGATTATAATGTAACGCATCATTTTATACCTTGCAAACTAGAAAGCTTCCTATTGACATTTAATGAAGTTAGATCAATTCTGTGAGTCACAGGATATCATTTAAAAAAACTGAAAGTGCAAATAAACATCGCAAAACAGCGTGCAAATATCAAATAAACATCAAACGAGAGATTGACACGTCTTGTGGTCTTCAAAATGAACTGATGAAAAACTTACTCAACTTTTTCTTTTATTCTGTCGGCATCCTCGAAAAGCTTCCCAAATAAAAGCGCGCTCTCTTTTGATCAAAGATTACATTAAGAAATCGCTCGCAAAATAACGCGAACGGACGCGTTTGGTGCCTTGCGAGAGCGCAGGTCTCCGGTGTCTGCCTCTCCCACATTCTCAGACAGTTTTATTAAAAATTTCAGACAAAAGGAAAACAAAAATGGCAGCCTGTCTTATTTTTATAAGGACAGGGCGCCATATTCTGCAGATCCCAAATTTTTTAGCGACCAAAAAATATAGCGCGTGCGTTCAGATCAAAGGCGCGACGCGTAAAACGCCGCATTATTTACATTAAGTGCGCGAATGATTGTTTACTTAGATCTGCAGGTTTGAATAGCCCGGCTGGAGGAGGAAAAAAAGAGAGAGGGAGAAAAAAAACGAGACTTCCTACAACAATCATGCGATGCGAACAAATCACGCAGATGGAAACAGACGCGCATCAATGTTACATTTCCATCGCGACGCATCAATGCAAAACCGTGCAATTGCGTTATTGTTGCATCGCGAGCGTGCTTTTAGATGGCTTTCTCTTTTATTTGAACTTTTTGCTCACTCGAAGGACTACAAGAACTAGCATCGTTTTCGCGCGTCGTGCAAATGTGGCCAAAAATTAATATGCAGTGGTGAAGATGAGAAGAAAGCGACAGACATACCTTGCACACCTCGACGGAGGATTTATTAGATGTAATTATTGAAAGCTTGAGATGTTGTTTCGGCTTTGCCTTCAGAGGGAGTTTCAGACCTTCCGGGTCGCCTGGTGTTCACTTCTGGGTGCTGCAGCTCCACAGATCCATATATGAGCACATTTACAGCCATCAAATCACTAAAAAACATCTCTTGTGCACATTTCTCGTGTCGTTAGCTATCGTTTGCAGGATATGGAGCATACGTGAATGGAAACTGAGATGATGATTAACTCATATCAGATTCACAAACATATACTGTACATTTACTCCTATTTATACGCCTCAGCATTAAATAATTTTGTCTATGGGGCTTTCAAGGGGGTCTGGAAATGTTTAGAGATTTTAATTAATAATAATAATAATAATAATAAATGTAAAACAAAAATATAATAGAAAAGTTATTTTGAAATATTTTATAAAACTAAAAATATTTGGAGATTTTTATATATAAAATAATAATATTAATAATAATAATAATAATAATAATAATGTAAAACAACAATTCACTAGAATAATAATTTAAAATATTTTATTAAACTAAATGTTTGGAGATTTTTATATATTAATTAATAATAATAAATAATAACAAATGTAAAACAAATATACAGAATATTAAATATTTTATGAAACTATAAATGTTTGCAGATTTTTAAAATATAAATTAATAAGAATAAATAATATTAATAAAAATAAACAAATAAATAAATAAAATACAAAAAAAATTATTATTTTAAAATATTTTATTAACTTAAAATGTTTGGAGAATTTTTAATTTAGATTAATAATAATAATAATAATAATAATTTAAAATATTTTATAAAACTATAAATGTTTGGAGATTTTTATATATTATTTAATAATAATAAATAATAACAAATGTAAAACAAATATACACTAGAATATTATATTTTTTATGAAACTATAAATGTTTGGGGATTTAAATTTTTTATATAAATTATTAATAATAAATAATATTAATAATAAATAAATAAATGTAAAACAAAAATCCCCAAAAAGTATTATTTTAGAATATTTTATTAACTGGAAATGTTTGGAGAATTTTTAATGTAGATTAATAATAATAATGATAATGATGAGTAAAAAATGTAAAGTAAAAATTACACTAGAATAATTATTTTAAATATTTTATAAAACTAAAAATGTTTTAAGATTTGTAAATATAAATTAATATTAACAATAAATGTCAAACAATAGACTAGAATAATTTTAAATATTTTATTAAACTGTAAAAATGTTTTGAGATTGTGTTTAATATAAATTCATGATCATAAAAATAAATAATAAATGTAAAACATAAATACACCAGAATAATTATTTTAGTGTATTTTTGGTTTTCATTTTTATTATTACTTATTTTTTAGTATAAATAATACAAATTTTAATCTAAAAATATAAAAATGTTTTGAGATTTTTAAAAATGAAAATTCATAATAATAAATAAATGTAAAACAAAAATACAATAAAATAATTATTTTATTATTTTCATTTATTATATAATATTGAATAATAATAATACATGTAAAATCAATATACACTAGAATAATAAATATTTTATAAAACTATAAATGTTTTGAGATTTTTAATTATAAATTCATAATAATAAAAATAAATAAATGTAAAACAAGAATACAATAAAATAATTATTGTAAAATATTGTATAATACATTAAAATAATAATAAATTGTATAAATTAGCAAAAGCTGAAATGTGGATTAACTTTGATCACAAAGTCTAAAACCTATAATGTGCATTTTCTTTTTATAAGCCTTTTAAAGTGGATTAATTGCTTTGCATCAGCATTAAAGAATTTTATGTGGATGTTTAGTGGGGGCTTTTAAGGGGGTCTGTAAAATATTCTTCTTATTTTTTTAAATAAAAGTAAATAATAATAAATGTAAAACAAAAATACAATAAAATAATTATTTTGAAATATTTGATAAATCTAGAAATGTTGGAGTTTCTGTAAAAATATGTGTATGTGTGTGTGTGTGTGTGTGTGTGTGTGTGTGTGAGAGAGAGAGAGAGAGAGAGAGAGAGAATAAATGTAAAATATCAATACAATAGAATAATTATTTTGAAAGATTTATTAAAACTACAAATGTTTAGATATTTTTATGCAAATATTCAATAATAATAATACTAATAATAATAATAACATCAACAATAAATGTAAAAGCTAATGATTACAGGTCCAACGTGAAAATAAAAGAAAATAATGCAAAATGTAAACATTGTTCTTTCAAGATCGCAACTTCCCCAGATTCTGTTCTTCACGTTTCTGTGTGCATCTGTGTGTAATACTGCGCCCACCGTAGTGTAATATTAGTATTACCATAAACAATGTATTTTGTGACACCACGAAATAAACGATTGAGCATAATAAGAAACGATAGATTTTTTTTATCCATACGATATATTTATCGTCGTGTTGCACAGTCGTAGTTTAGGTCATTTTTGACACCTTTAGTTTGGTAAATTTGAGTTGTCATTGTGTGAGCTGAACAGCAGATGGCAGCACATGCGCGCTCCACTTCAGTCTGACCCGTGCAGCGTGCAGACCCTTCTGCATGTTTTATCCCTTTGCAGGCCTGTAGCCAGCCTGGTGAAAGGGGTGCTTCTTTTTTCTGAAAATGTGGACTTTTTGCAGTTATACACCTCAATTGCTATTTAATTAAGATGTTTAAATACTCCAATAAGGGGCATTTTAAGCACTTTTAGCTGGATTAGCTTGTTGTATCCTCCAATTATGATGTACCAAACATATTTCCAAAAGATTTATAATAAACAAATATTTAAAAAAAAGAGGTTTACAATTTTCTTCTAGCCACTCTTCAAAATTCATTTAACAACTACAAAGTCAGTCTAAGCCAAGGCACTCTATAAACATTAAATATATTTTTAATATTTAAAATATTAAATCTAAAAGATGTTAAAAAGCCTTTCCTGACACTGCTATTTCTTAAAACTGCGCCTACATGTTTTGATAACACGTGACTTGATCAGGGTAACCTGATGTAGCCACAGTTTTAAGGAACAGCCACGTCAATAAAGGCTTTTTATTTTTTCCACATTTTTCGAGTGCCTTGGACTGATTTTGATGTTGATTCTGATGAATCCCTAACACAAAGAGCACAGACACATTATTTAAGCTACCCCTGAGGACTTTTTGTTTGATTTTGGATTTTTGTGCAGCCTGATTTGTATAACAATTAACTGTAATAGGCTGCTTTTGGTGCTTCAGACCTTTTCATTGGTCAGTTTTTCTCTAAGAATAAGGTTCAAGATTTAGACTAAAAGTTAGGCTACTTGTAAAATGTTTTTTTTTTTTTTTTTTTTTTACAACAGTCATAGTGAAAGTTGATAATACTAATAATAATACATTTTATTTAAAGGCACCTTTCTAGCAACTCAAGGACACTGTACAATCAACAAGAGCAATAAAACAACATGAGAAATAATAAAATATACACAACAATAGTGCAGATAAAATTAAGTATCAAAAGCCATCTTAAATAAGCGAGTTTTGAGTCTTGATTTGAAGAGTGTGAGGGAGTCAATGAAGAAATGTGATCCTGTTTGCATTAACACAGCCAAAAAAAATCTTCATGAAAAGGAAAAACATAAAGATGCGCAGGGTTAAGACAAACGCACTGATGCACAATCATCTGTTACTGTTCCTGCAGGAGCACAGAAATACAGCTCAGCATCTGAACACCTGTGGAGGAGGAGGAAGCAGATCAACAGGTTTCTCTATTCAAGATCCTGTCAAACAGACACTCCCACACACACACACAAACACAAACACACACACACACACACACACACACACACACACACACACACACACACACACACACACACACACACACACACACACACACACACACACACACAAGCTGTAAGAGCAGGTGAGACAAAAACGCAGCGTTTAGACACATCCCACAGCAGGAGGGTGAACACACACTGAAACTCACAGACGGCAGAGGAGACGGTAATGCAGGAGTTTCTGAGGGTCTCCTGAGGGTCTGTGGAGCTGCAGATTCAGATTCTTCATCTCAGCTGGCGGTGAGTGAATGAATGAGGGCTTGATCTGGGCCTTGAAATCATCATCACATGACAATAAATGCATAAACAAGTGCTGCATGGGGAATGGAGATCTGTGCATGGATGCTCTTTCATATATGCATGGGGATTGTGCTTGTCGTTGGAATATACAGGTGAGTAATGGATGAAGAGTGAAGGCAGGCTGTGTTCAGATTGTTTCTCTGGATTTATCAGCTATGAGTTTGAGTAAAATGTGGAGTTTTGTTGCTCTATACACTCAAAAAATGATGTTTGCTGTTTGGTCAAACTACTATTCTAAAATGAGCTGAAACAACACAATTACTGAGGGGTTTTATTTTTTATTATTATTTTTTTTGCGACAACTTAATTGTTTAATCCACTTAAATTTATAAAAAGTAATAAATGAATTTGTGTCCCAACATATGGACTAACTGGGTAAAAAAGGTGTCATTTAAATTGGTAACACTTTACAATAATGTTCATTAGTTAATGCATTTACTAACATGAACTAATCATGAATAACACATGTACAGCATTTATTAATTATAATTGAACATTTACTAATGCATTATTAACATTTAAGTCTGTGCTTGTTAACATTAGTTAATGCAATATGAGTTAACATGAACTAACAATGAACTACTGTATTTTCATTAACTAACGATTATTAACATGAATGAATACTGTAGTAAATGTGTTGTTCATTGTTTGTTCATGTTAGTAAATGCATTAATTAACATTAACTAATGAACCTTGTTGTAAGGTGTGACCTTTACATTTAACACACATATTAAAAAAACAAAAAACTTTACTGTTAAAATGCTGAGTTCCACAAAATACCTTCAAGTTGTTTAATAACAAGTCATTCATTTTCTGTTCAACTTAGTCCCTTTAATAATCTGAGGTCGCCACAGCGGAATGAACCGGCAATTTATTCAGCAAATGTTTTACACAGCGGATGCCTTTCCAGCTGCAACTGGGAACTGCATCACTGAGAAGCACCCATACACACTCATTCACACACACATTTACCTATACCACATGTCTTTTGGACTTGTGGGGGGGACATTAGTTTTTTTTTTTTTTTTTGCGACAACTTAATTGTTTAATCCACTTAAATTCATAAAAAGTAATAAATGAATTTGTGTCCCAACATAAATCGATTGTGTGTAAACCAGCATTCTTTACAGTGTACACTACACACTCCATACACAATGCTGGTTGTTTCAAACCAATGTTGGGTCAAATATGGACGAACTGAACTGTTGGGTAAAAAAGGTGTGATGTATATTTAACACAAACATTAAACAAACAAAAACTTTGCTGTAAAAATGCTTAGTTCCACACAATTCCTTCAAGTTGTTTCATAACAAGTCATTCATTTTCTTTTCAACTTAGTCCCTTTATTAAACTGGGGTCGCCCCAGTGGAATGAACCGCCAACTTATCCAGCATATGTTTTACACAGCGAATGCCTTTCCAGCTGCACCTGTGAACTGCATCACTGGGAAACACCCATACACACTCATTCACACACACACATTTACCTATACCACATGTCTTTGGACTTGTGGGGGGAAACCGGACCACACCAACGCAGGGAGAACATGCAAACTCCACACAGAAATGCCAACTGACCCAGTTGAGGCTCGAAGGCAAACAATGTGAGGCAAACATGCCACCCACTGCGCCACCGTGTCGCCTCTCAAACTCATAGCTAATAAATCCAGAGAAACAGAATGATGAACTGATGATGAAATGTCAGCCATCTGAACACAGCCTGCCTTCACTCTTCATCCATTACATTCTAATGACAAGCACAATCCCCATGCATATATATAAGAGCATTAAATAAATTAACAATTGTGTTTACAAATTTAA
>NC_141031.1:43485000-43487500 GCF_052040795.2 Danio rerio
TGCACACGCACATATTATGAACATCTCGGCATGCGAAAGTGATCCTGCGAAAGTTGTTCACAATATTGATCATCCACAGAGTTTGTGATGTAGTCAAATGTTTACAAATACAAGCGCAGCCGTTTAAAGCTCATTTGTGGTGAATGATGTCAGAATTTACCGGTATTTTGGAATGGATGTGTGAATGCTCTTTTCCGGAAAATTTCCATAACGTCCTCGCCTGTGTGAACAGCGCTTTTTTGAATATACCGGTAAAGTCGTTCCGGAAATATTCCAGATATTTACGGGTATCACTGTGTGAAAGGGGCTTTTGTAGACACAGGATAACACGAGTCAATGGGACTATTATATTCTGATTAATATTCTAATATTCTGTTGCATAATATTATATATGAAATATGTATTATATATATTAGACATAATTTGTTGCATCGTCATTGTATTCATTTTTTGATAAAATCTTTATTTACGTTAACGTTACATGTATGAGCATGGGTCACGAGTTAACACGACTCCTGAGGCACAGGTACACATGAGTGTAGAACTAAGAAAAAACATGGTTTGAGCAACTGGTGAAGCATCTTTAGTCATTGAGAGCTATTCTATCAGCGGGAGAGTTTGTAGAAACACGTTACCGCGAGTACATGTAACATGTTAACACCGATGGAAACATGTTAACACGGGTCCACAACCACAGCAAGGCATGTTTTTAAGATATTAAAACAGACCACATCATGTGTAGTTCCGAGTAGCTCAGTTAGATAAGTTGATTGATGTGTGTGTGCTGAACCATTTCACTACACGGGTTCAAATCCTGTTGAAGACATGTAAATTCTAATAATTTTTTTTTTTTATTTTGGTTATATAATGTTCAGCTACACAGATATAATGCTCACAATGACACTGACACCAAGTAATAAGAATCTTTATTTGGTATGGACATGTTTTGTTGCTGTGAAAAAGTGACGAATCTGCAAACGTGAATAGCTTACATCTGGAAAGGGACACCAGTTCACACGGTCACCAGTTAAACCGTCACACCGGGAAATGCTGAGTTTTTTTCTCTCTCATTCGCCGTGCGGTATCAAACATTGCATGATAAATACACGCTTAGAGCAGTTCCTCGAATCAAATATCTCGTTTGTTGCGAGGGACATGAATGAATTCCCTGAATGAAAGAGCCAAACTGCAGTTAAAGTCCAACATTTAATAATTTGGCAAATAATTTGACTACAGATGTCCATGTAAACACAAGTCACATTGTCCCCTGTGTGTGTGTGTGTGTGTGTGTGTGTGTGTGTGTGTGTGTTTGGACTGAAAGTCAGCGCGCCCAAATATACACTCCCACTACAGAGCCCTGCATTTCTGAAAATCCTCTTCTTTTTAAAGCATAGAGGTTTAAGGAAAGTCTGAAAACTGCAAAAGTAGTTCATGCACTCCTCCTCATGCGCTGAAAGACAAACAAATTTAAGGGGGTCATCTGATCTGTGCACACGTATCACTGCACAAATCTGATACACCAAGACAAATGACGGCTGCCAAAACAGATGCGTTAAGAATTCATGAGTTTACGAGGAGCATTTCCTCACTAAGTAAATAAAGTGTCAGCTTCGAGAGCAGCAGCTGGTTTCATACGAGATTGTGGCGTTATTTTTAAACCCGAAACCAGTTTACGGGTTCTCCAAAAGAGGAACGGGGCCCGAGGGGAGCTGTGCTTCACAGAACAATACTGACATACGAGCGCTGGCATTTAGAGTTAACGTAAAAAATGTGCAATAAAGTATTTATGCGGAGAGAGGAGGGCTCGGCGGCGCTGGAGATTTGTCATGAGCACATTCATCAAGCTTTCAAGTTGACGTAGAGTTGGATTATTATGAAGAGGAGCGTTCAGGACCCAACAGGTAAAATTAAGGACGATCGCAAAGCTGAAGCGTTTCAGCTGCTGAAGTCTATCTCTCGACAGCAGAGGTCTCCCTGCGCTGTCTAGAGGAAATCTGCAGTGAAGCTTTTGTTAAGCAGCCTTGTTTTGCTCTTCGGCAGGCTGTAGTCTGGAAAAGCACCACAGGGCACAACTGACAGCAATGAAAGCCTTAGCAGAAACTCAGGACTTGCAGAGACACATGCGCAGCACCAACAACAAGTCAATCTCTGCAGAAAAAAAGAAAACAAAGACAGCGGAGAAGACAAACTGAGCACGTCTGTGAAGGCAACGCTGGAAAATTGGGGGATTGATTTCTGCACAATGCTTTAACTTTCATTCAAGAGCATTTTCGGTCATCACATCAGCATTTAAAGGGGTCACACTTGATTTTGATGGTCCGTTTGTTGAATTTAAGGTACATTGCATCTGCATGTCAGCTAATTCTCATTAGATTATAAGTAGACTGTTAGAGTTTGGGGTAGTGTATGCCGAGTTCAGACTGCATGATTTTAAAAGTAGTCGTGTCACAGATGTTTTCACACTGCATGACTATCTGGGCTAGCGTTTCGTCGCTGCTTT
>NC_141031.1:43492500-43515000 GCF_052040795.2 Danio rerio
ACACCACGTGATAATTACAGGCAGGTGTGTTTGATATGGGCTGCAGCTGAAATCTGGTTCTTGCTAGAGCAGATACGTTTGCGGCCGGAAGTTAACGAGAATTATTTCTATTATTTATTTAATTTCTCATTTGATGTATTTTATTAACGTCTACCCCCACCCCAACCCTAAACCCAACCGTCACAGTAATGTAAAATCAGTTGTTGCACCGAGTATTAGTTATGTTATCTATTAAACTACCCAATAAAATGTATTTTTTAACGCCTACCCCCACCCCAACCCTAAACCCAACCCTCACAGTACTGTAAAAATATTCATTATTGTTATACAGTGTCATCAAAAAATGCTGCTTTATTAATGTGCATATCGCACTTCCGGCCGGCCGCATATCCGATCTAAACTTTACCCTGAAATCTGCAGAAAGGTGGCTCTCCAGGAACAGGGCTGGCCACCCCTGATCAACTATAACCTGTGCAGAAGTGTTAAGAAGGATCGTTCAGCCAATAATGGAAATCTGCAGTTCATTTTACTCAAGACGTGCTTTTCTTCAGTAGAACATTAAGAAGACTTCTAGCTGAAAACCTGAGTTTTCATGACTCCTAAAATGCAAGTCAGCAGCTACCAGCATTTTAACCCTTGTGCATTGTTCAAATGTGCTACTCTTTTGTATGTTCAGGATGAAAACATCCACTGAGTTAAACTGCTGTAAAAACACATCAGATCACATTTCTTCGCATAAATCTGTTAATCAACCTCAGTCCTGATCAAAACTACTAGTTTGTTTAGAAAATTGCAGGATTTTAACTCTTTAATTGCCAAATTCATAAATGATGTCACTGATTTGGTAAAAAAAAACCCACAAAATGACGTGTTTTCAATATAAAAAGTAGTCGTGGACTGGATTTTTTTTTCTCTTTTATCACAGTTTTGGACATGTAAACATTTAGTAACAATATTGGCTTTACTGCATTGTTAGTTTTTCATATTTCTCTCTAATTTACAGTTGGTGGCTGTTTTTGCCACCATTGACTTCCATTATAAGCACATTTGATGGTGCATAATTGCGCAGTCTTTGTTTTCAGTTACTCCATGTAGTTCTGAGAGCTGAGATGCAAATGTAGATTTTCTCAGACACATCAAGGTGTGTAAAGATCACTCGCACACATTCACGGAAACACACTTTAATTTGCGTTTATACTCCATTTAAAAACTAAGCTTTTTTTTTTGCACAGGCCTATCTAAAGGGTTAATGATGCCAACTGATGATCAACAGTACAAATGACACATTTGACCTCTCGCCAACAGGGAAAACCACCAACAATCAGACTTTGTAATTAAAAAACTATGGTTATAATGGAAGACAATGGGGCAAAAACAGCCACCAATAGTAAATTACAGAGGAATAAAAAAGAAAATCAATCAAAAACAAAGCATTAAAGCCAATGTTGTTTCACATGTCCAAGACTGTGATTACATGTTAAAAGAAAATCCAGTCCACGACTACTTTTTATATTAAAAATACGTCATTTTGTGTGTTTTTTCACCAAATCAGTGACATTATTCATGAATTTGTCAACTAAAGAGGTAAAATCCTGTAATTTTCTAAACAATTTAGTAGTTTTGATTAGGATTGATGTTTGATTTTTGCAACAAAAAATAAAAATAATAATAATAATAAATAAATGATGTATTTTGAGTTTAATTAATTGGATGTTTTCATCCTGAACATAACAAAATGGCAGCATATTTACCCAGAGTGTATCATTGAGTTTAAACATTTTTTTAAACATTTTCTCAAAACGTGTGTTAAAATAAGATTTTTATTTTTTTTTTTAGCAAAAATCATTCTGCTAGCTGAAACACAGAGAAAGTTATAGCCAAATTAAGACACAAAATCACCCCAGAGTGGACAAACACATCCCCAACCGTACATAAGGGTCAAGAGTTAAATAGATCATCTAAACATTTACGAAAAATGATAAATAAAAAAACTTATCATCATCTAACCCTAGAAAAAAAAACCTGTTTGGGGTTGTTTCTTCTGTGGAATGCACAAAAAACAGCCATCGGCTCCCATAGTATTGTTGTTCCTACTCTGGGACTCAACGGCTGTTTTCCCAACATTTTGAAGTACTTCATAAAAGGTTTGATCCATTTGATTGTGAGTAAATAGTGAACTGTCCCTTTAAAAGAACACAAAGACGACACAAAATCAATACATGTGGCTCCTGATGATATACTGATGCATTATGAAGCAAAACAGCCAATCTGAAAAAAACAGAACAGCATTTACTATGCTAAATAATGACCAAATATATCAGTGTATGGTCAGGAGATACAGGTATTAATTTAGTTTGACCTATATATGATTTTCTAAACTTTTTAAATTGCCGGTAGCCTTCGATTAGCATTTTATGAAATCACCAAAAAACACAATCTCAGATAAAATTCTTGCTTAAAGGGATAGTTCACGCAAAAATCTGAAAGTGTTCTCAAACATTTACAAGTTTTATTCTTCTGTTGAACAATGAAGAAGATATTTTAAAGAGAGCTGAAAACCACTGACGTCCATACACTCTCAGAAATAAAGGTACAGGAGCTGTCACTGGGGCAGCACCTTTTCAAAAGGTACATAATTGTACCTGTAGGGTCCAAAATGGCACCTCAAATGTACTATTTAGGTACAGTTGGGCACTGATATGCACCTTTGAGGTACCACTGTGGACTCTTTGGGTACAAATGTGTATCTTTTGAAAAGGTGCTTCCCCAGTGACAGCTCCTGTACCTTTATTTCTGAGAGTGTAGTATTAGAAAAACATACTATTGAAGTCAATGGTTACAGGTTTCTGACATTCTTCAAAATATCTCCTTTTGTGCTCAAAAGAAGAGGTTTGGAACAAGAGAAGGGAAATTATGACAGTTTTGGGTGAAGCATCCTTTTAATGTTGTTCCTGAAGAAGAAAAAATTCACCAACATCATCTGAGATAGCCTGAGGGTGAGTAAATGAACACTTTTAGGTGAACTCTCCTTTTTAAAGCTGACATCGTCATCTTTGGCCACCCTAATGAGACGTCCCGGGACACCAAACACTGGAATGTTCTAGAAAGTAAGCACAGGATGAATAAATAAAAGGCAACAACAAGCTAAAGGGAAAAGAGTGCACAGGGGACACGCTCTTTTTTTCTTTTACCAATATAGCAAAGCCAAAGCTGTCACCTGTACTGCGATATGTACAAACGAGCAAACTTCTCACCCCCTTTTTCATAATAGCAGCAAATGCGTTAGCAGGAATTCAAGCCCCTCTGTCTTGAATCTCATTCACACACACGGAAACACACAACCGTCACCATCGTGAAGAAGCACGACCTGAGCAACACAATATTCCACTCACCGTTCATGCAGGCAGGAAGAAATCATAAACAAAGCAAGAAGTTTGGTACTGCAGTATTTCAGTGTCGACAACGACACTCCACAAACACACCAAAGCCACTTGCACGAAACGGAACGGGCAACATTTCTTATTTCTGCACAACAGATAAGCTCTTTTTTTCCCCACTCCCAGAACGCAGCCTTGAAAGAGCGTTCGGACCCTGCAGGGGCTGATGGGACATTGTGTACAAGCAGCTGGGAAATCTTGAGCGAGCAGACCGGCCACGGCAAGATTACAAATGACCAGCAACAATAAAATGTACAAAAACGCCCACAGGCAACCTCTCAGAAAAGTGCAAAGCTCTCCAATTTATTTAGCAACCGGCGGAGCTTCACGTCACAATCCATCAGTCAGATGGCTTCATGTCCATGCCCGAAAGAAAGAAACTTTATCATACACCCTAGGTTTTTTTTTTTTTTGCAGTTTCCTTCCTTAAAACCTCTGTGCTGAATCGGCTTTTATAAACGCACTGTGTTTATTCGCAAGGGCTGCACGTTTTTGCCGTTGGCGTGACTTTGACCGGGGCTGAAGTATGGGAAGAGTTTGGCTGGAAACTTCTCTCTGTACGTGTACAGCCAGGACATGTCGTCAGCGTTGTAGAAAACCAGCAAGCCTTTAGGATAGTCTAAGTAGACGCCCACTTTTTCCAGTTTGCTCTTGACGTTGAGGCGCGTCCAGGGCTCTGTGCAGGCGCTGTATTGATTACCGTCATGCATCACGATGCAGTAGAAGCCTCGGCCGGGCTGGATTTGAATGCTGCCCTTGCGGTTGACCGTTTCGTTGGCCACACCAATCATCCACTGGGTTTTTTCGGACACCATTACCTCCCAGTAGTGGACTCCTCCTGAGAAGCCTTCATCGCCCAGAACGGACACCTCCACGTCGAATCGGCGTGGTGAATCCTGCAAGGGCTGCGGGTGCAGGTTGCCATACGCCACGATGGTGCAGTCGTCTGATAAGATGAGCCGCTGGTGAGCAGTGCTGGGGTCCATGGTTAATGCAGCAGGCACTGTGAAGGGCAAGATAAAGGACATGGACATCAGTGCACTAATATTACTACACTCAACATGCATACATTCAATTTAAAAAATATATAACAAATTAAAAATGTAAAACAATAAATTAATAATATAATTAAATAAATGAAAAAAAGAAAAAAAAGAAAGATAAATAAATAAAAATATAAATTAATGAATAAATTACTAAATATAAAAATAAATAAATAATATAAATATTAATGAATAAAAAACTAAAATAAATAAATAATAAATACAATTATTAATTAATGAATAAATAAATATAATAAGTAAAATAAAATAAGTAAATAAAAATATAAATAAATAAATATATAAATTAATGAATATATATATATATATATATATATATATATATATATATATATATATATATATATATATATATTAATGATTTAATTATAATAAATAAAAAGTATAATAAATAAAAAGTATAAATGAATATATAATTATATATAATAATTATAATAAAATAATACTATAAATAAGTTAAATAATATATTATTAAAATAAAATAAATGAATAAATAAATAAATAATAAATAAATAAATAAATAAAAATGAATAAAAAATATATATAAATATAAATAAACAAATAAAAATATAAATGCATGCATGAATGAATAAATACATTAATTAAAAATAAATAAATAAATAAATGAAACTATAAATGAATGAATAAATGAATAATAAATACATAAATAAATAAATAAATAAATAATAAATGAATGAATGAATGAATTATTAAATAAATAAATACATATATGAATAAAAATATAAATGAATAAATAAATGAAAAATGAATGAATAAATAAATCAATGCATGCACGTATACATAATAAATATATAATACACAATAAATCTAAATTAAAAGTACATAATTATGAATACATTTAACTAACTATACAAACACACAAATTATAATGCATATAAACTGTAATTAAAAATTACATCACAATAATATGAAAATGTGTTAATCCGCAAAAATGTATATGTTTTAATGTATCATTTAAAGAAATCTGTAACAAGACTTTAATACCCGAAGAAATCTTTTATTTCACATTTGGGTCCACACTGCAGTCTTGTGTGTGAAAAAGTCATCCTTTTCCAAGTCACACTTGTTTTTATTCTTCTTTACCCTGAACTGATTGGATTCCTAAAGTCTATATATAAATAGGAAAGTCAGCTTTGCCTTCAGGCATCCACAGGGGTTTCTCTAAAAGACAGAAAGGTCATAGCTGTGGTCTAGTGGTTAATGCATGTGCTCAGATCTGGATGCACTTTTACTTTAGTATCCTTTTCCACCTATTCATTTCATCTCCTCTCTTCTATAGACTTATCACAGAGTAAAGTGGCAAAATGGCTGGGGGTCAAAGAGGTCATTCCTGTCAATCAAAAGCGCTGACTCAATCACTATCTGAACTGGTGGAATAAAGCAAACACACTCCCTTTATTTCAGGTCATCTCAACCATACACTCCCTCATCTCCAAACACCAGAAACCAGATGAAGTGTACTAAACGCTTGAGAAACGATTTAGGTTTGCAGTGCTGACCATTGTTTTAGCAATGCTGCCAGACATTGAGTACTTTGTCGAAGAAGGATAAATAAACCCCCATCCATCAACCTCTGCCTGGCTGGTAATGCCTGCAGCAGACAGTCTGCAGTGCCCACTATGATGCCAGCTTCCTGTGGGTTCAGTGGTGGGAAAGTGTGCCAAAAGGAACGGACCGAGAGAAGAGCAAACATTGGAAAACGAACAAGCTTCCTGCGTGCAGGCAAAAACAACGGACACATACCGACTGAGCAAATAGTCCAAACCAGCTTGGACCTGAATGAGGGACTCGAGCCAAAGCAGTTGCAACACATTATGATACGCAAAGATGCCAAGATATAATTCTGGAAAGTTGAGATACGATGAAGTAAAGGTTAAGATAATGAAACACACAAGGAGAAAATAAAGCTCTGGGGTAAACGATGCATATCTGAAGCAATCGCTTATCTGGCATGTTATGCATTCTTTTGCAGCGCATGTGAATTTTATTTTTTTTTACATTCGTATGAAATTAGGCTGGAACATTGATGGGGAAACAATACTGGCTGCCTTCCCTGCACTCCAAAGACGGGCATGTCTGCTAGAGAGCAGAGAATAAAAAAAGTGAAATTTGCTAAATATTTTCGTCTTGGCTATTTAAAGCCAAGCGGCAGGGCCAGAAGCCGGTCCACAGGATAAGATGTCGGCATTTCCACTCTTTGACATTGGCAGTTTGTGCTTCAGGTAACCTATAAATAATTTAACCTCTGTCGCCTTTGCTTTCGATCCATCTCTGCTTCTCCTCTCTCTTTCTCTCTCTCAGAGTCACGCAAACAAAATAAGCACCACTGGCTATTTTTTCATCCACCATCCTCCATATTTTTATGTGTAATGGAAATGATTGATAGATGCACATCAATTTTGAAAATGCTCATAAAACATTCTGTGCACCACTGAGTAGGATAAACTTTTCTTATTTGAAGTTCATAAACTACAATGAAATTTGCTGAATAAATTCCAGCATCCGCAACAAGAAAGGTCACGTGAATTTGGCCCTGTTTACACTGTCAGGTCTTGATGCCCAATTCCGATCTGTTGCTTATATCTGATTTTTTTAGCTTGTTCGTTTAATTGTGACCCATATCTGATTAATGTGTTTACACAGTTGCAATACAATTTACGATGTCGCGCATGCGTAAAGGCCGGGTTCTAGCATCTGCGCCACACTAGCCATGATGGAAGAAATTGTCTTGCTTTTAGCTCTGTGAAATTTGCGAAGTTCGCTCAACTTTAAAATGATTTTGAGGCGGAGGAGGAGGGAAAGCACCATCATCGCTGCTTGCGCCTATGGTTTATTCATGGCACGAGAGAGATCTCAGGTCTGGTGGGAGCAAATTGTGGTAACTGACCACTTTCCTCCTCCATGTTTCGTCTGTTGTTGTTGTTGTTTACCGCGTCAGCATCTCCACACTCGGCACAAGCCGGTATAAAATTCTGACAGTATGATACCCTTGGATAAAAATATAAGTGTTTCACGATTTCACAGTATTGTGATTACTGCACTAAAATATATTATTTTTAAATGTCTGCATAAAAAACAACAACTTTTTCCCCCTTTAAACACAATATATTTTATTTTTTTAATAAGATTTATGATATATTGATGATGAATCATTGACTTCTGCTGTCTTCATTAGTTTTAAAAACACAGATTTCTTTACAGTTAAAATTGGCATCTTTAGATATCTTTTCTGTCAGAGATACTGTTGTCCTAAAAAATCTTACACATATCCTAGGAACGGTATTCAGGGCTCGAAATTAACTTTCTTACTTGGTAGCACCGGTGCTCCCATCCTGAAATATTTAGGAGCACCAGAAAAAAATTAGGAGCATCCACCAAAAATGAATGATATATTTGACAAGTTGTATATTAGGGATTTATTGTATTTGAAAACAACATCAATTGGGACTAACAAAACTCAGAAACAACTATCTAACTAATGCTGTGATGACTTAATATTTTTGCAATAATTCCAAAATGAATGTTGAATAATTATAAAATATTATTGATTATGATGATGACAATAATATTAATGAATAATTTTTCTCATCATCATGCTGCCTTGAATGTGCTTTAATGCAAGTTATCTGCTATATAAAGTCCTGCTGTTAATTTATGAAAAAAAATTGATAGTTTGCATCAAACACAAATGAATGAAGCATTGTAGTAAGAAATATTAATTTTGTACTATTGTTTTATATGCATGCCAATTTAATAAATAATATTTCTGCTACAAAACAAACTAAATAATATAATAAATCATTCAATCCAATGCTGAAAGCTGCAAAGCAGTCATCAGTAATTAAATAGAAAAATAATATACACCTCAAGAAAGAACGGACAAAAGAAAGGAGGAAAAGTCTCACTTTTAAAAGTTTTGGTTTCGGTTCGTGTCGTTTTAATGCTCAGCCTCGTTACGCGCTGAATTACTTTTTTTGTGTTTGCGGGAAAGCATGCGAGTCAGCCGGCCCGATACGAGGGGGGCAGAGCAGGATTCTCCCGATGCCCACCGGCGCAATACTGTTCTTTGTTATAACCCGCATCAGATCAAACTCAGTAAAGGCGAGCTTCTTTGGCGATGGTGTTTTAGCGGACATTTGCGCTGTTGCAGCCTGATCTCACGAGGAAACGTATGAAAAAGTTATGAATTGCCGTGAGATTGTGTTTGCTGAACACGCAGTGCATGCAACACATCGAGATTCAGTGTACTTTTCACTCTTCAGCCGTTTGCAATCCCCGCGGTCACAAAAGCTCCCTCCCTGTCATCTGACAGCGGAAAGTCTTGAGTGATTGACGGCTAATATGAACCAATATATCGGCAGGGAAGAGCGAATTTACCACGTTTTTAGAAAAAACAAAAACAGGTCGCATTACAACCATAACATGCAGTCGCACGAATGCTCCCAATATATATTATGAGTCGCATAGCTTAAATTTCGGGCGCATATGCGACTAAAATGGTCGCAATTTCGAGCCCTGGTATTGCAGAAAAAGTCGGTGGTTTTAAAACCGTGACTTTTCCAAACCGCGGAACACCTTGAAAACGGTTATCGTCCCTTGCCTACTCCACACACTCTTTTCCTTCTACGTTCATCATTAAACCGCAGAAAAGCACCACATTGTCGAAAGTTTAATAACATACAATACGAAATGCCTCAATAAATCCAATAAATGATAGTCGTATTATCACATTTCCGATTTATGTCTGATTTATTTCCACACATGACAAATTGAATTTTGACGCATAAGCAATTCCAAGCAAATGTCAACCTTGCCATTAAAACATTTAAGTTTTCACCAAAATATGGAAACCGTTTATACATTTTTTTGTCTAAGCAAGTATTTTACAGTATTTAAAAAATACTCAAAAATGTATCCATCACTGTTTTCAAACTATTATATTCAATTGACCAAAGTTAAACAAGTGGCAATTTCACATCTGTCACATGCCTTTTAAAGAGTCCCGTTATTCATCAATGAACTGCCAACTTATCCATCATATGTTTTACGAAGTGGATGCCTATCCTGCTGCAACCCAGTACTGGGAATCATCCATACACACTCATTCACACACTTAATTCTTGCATTTTTATAAGCCAATTTAGCTTATTCAATTCGAAAAGAGCATGTCTTTAGACCAAACCTGAGAGGAGGAGGAAACATACGCCAACACAGGGAGAACATGCAAACTCCACACACAAATGCCAACTAAACCACCCGGGACTCAAACCAGCGACCTTCTTGCTGTGAGGCGACAGTGCTAACCACTAAGCCACTATGTCCCCTATTATTATTATTATTATTCATTCATTCATTAATTCTCTTGTCGGCTTAATACCTTTATTAATCCGGGGTCACCACAGCGGAATGAACCGCCAACTTATCCCGCACGTTTTTATGCAGCGGATGCCCTTCCAGCCGCAACCCATCTCTGGGAAACATTCACACACACACACACACACACAGTCATACACTAAGGACAATTTAGCCAACCCAATTCACCTGTACCGCATGTCTTTGGACTGTGGGGGGAAACTGGAGCACCCGGAGGAAACCCACGCAAATGCAGAAAGAAAATGCAAAGTCCCCACAGAAACGTCAACTGAGCCGAGGCTAGAACCAGCGACCTTCTTGCTGTGAGGCGACAGCACCACTGCATCGCCTAATATTATTATTATTATTATTATCATCATCATGCCTCCAAATGCCAGTTATGACAGTTAATTGTGTTTCGTCATCATTTTATGAAGCGGACGTGATTTATTATATAAGGAAAAAGCCCCACACTGACTTCTCCTACAGTAACAAACTCCCTTTTCTGTTTGATATTTGGCGCCAGTATATATTTTGCTCTCTTTGGCTTATTGGATGGAACCGCTGCTTTATTCACAAATATTTTATGCAATATTCCAGTTGAATTTGCATCTTTGGATGGAAACATATCTAGTAACATGCTTTAGATGGAAAAAATAAATAAAGAATAAGGCTATTGGAAATAAAACGCAGAGCCTGTACAGAATAAAAGACAGCGAGTGCAGCAGTGTGGAAGGAAGGATTTGAACTGGATTTGTTTCATGTGACAGGCTGAGCTGAAGCAAAGGACGCTGGTAAATTGGAGAATTGATTGAGAGAGCGAGATCTTCCCTGGTGTGTTATTTTAAATAATGCTCGGCCTCAGGTGGATGCTGAGCGGGAACGCAGACGGGGGAGGCCTTCGGCGCTTCGCCCTATTAAAACGGGACACTCACGCAAAGCTCAATCAAATGCGTATTATCTCAATCCAATGGCTATAAACATGCAGGGTGTGTTTGTGATGATTAGATCATCTATAATTGGATGCACTGATATACACAGTGATTAGTGCTAGAGCTTTGGAGATGATTACCGTACACAAAAAGAGGACAAATAACAGGAAATATTAAGTGCATTCAGTTTCTTTCTGAACTAAAGGTATCCACCACAATGCTGGCTTGTTGCCATGCGGTTGCTAAGGTGTCCTGAGAGGTTGCTATGGTGTTCTGGGTAGTTTCTAGGTGGTGACTTGCTGGCTTATATGATTTGCTCATCTCTGGATTCAGGTTCATGCAGAAACAGTCATGTTTCGTTATATTCCAAAGCTAAAACTAGAATTCTAAAGCAATAAAGCTTAAATTTATTTTATATAAATAGATAAGAGATACTTCCCCGATACGGCAACATGATATTCACGTTAATTTCTCTGCAACAAGTCTACTACAGAACTTTAAAAAAAATAATGCTTTGAGATGGGCGTGGAGGGCTGTGAGCACAGGGAGGATTTTATAGTTTACAAAGTTAAAATGCATTTGTTATTTGTAACTTCATATACCAGGGCTCGAAATGAACCTTTCCTCTTGGTAGCACCGGTGCTCCTAACTTGAAAAATGTAGGCGCACCAGACACAATTTAGTCGCACCCACCAAAAATGATGAGCACTGTTACTACGGGCTCTATTTTGACGGTTTATGCACAAAGAGCAAAACGCAGGGCGCAAACACTTTCAGGGCGTGTCAGAATGCATTTTTGCTAATTTAAGGATGGAAAAATCCGTTTTGCGCCGTGGCGCATGGTCTAAAAAGGCTGAGTTTATTTTCTTAATGAGTTATAGGTGTGTTTTGAGAATAAACCAATCAGAGTCTCATCTCCCATTCCCTTTAAGAGCCAGCTGCAGCGCCATAAGCGCATTTGCTATTTACATGACGTAAAGTACGTGTAAGTGGAAAAACTGAGCATTTCACTTGCAAGAAAACAGTTAAACAGAGCATCTGTTTACGCAAGAATGAGAGCTAAATGATCTACTTTCACTTTCGCTCTTAGATAGGGAAACCTTTATGCACAGACATCAATTAGCCTATAAATAATTTATTTTGTTTGTTAAGCACAAAGATTTGTTTCAAAACTATTTCTAAATTCAGTTCTAATTTCCATCCAACGAATAAATGAACAATAATAACAAAGTGTGTTCAAAAACCTGAGTTATATCCAAGCACACATGCTGTGCCCCATATGGTCTAAAACCTGACAGGTGAGCAAATGTAAGCTTGTTTTTAATAAAACAAATATAAATATGGATATAATAAATAATACTGCTAACAATAATAACATTATACAAAAGCAAATTGTTATGAATGAACTGAAAAAGCCTCCCGAGATGAAGAAGACATAAAAGCAGTGGTTTTTCATATTTATGTAGGCTAGAAAATAATATGTTTTGTAATATTTTAATCCTTTATATTTATATCATATATATATATATCCGACACCTATCCTTAATATTTTAAATTTTTTCATATGTAAAGATATTTGCGTATTGCTCTACATCGTGTGTGTAGGCTATTAAGCAGTGTGTAAGCGAGGCGCAACTATGCGCTGGAGTTTAGACCGGGTTTGTTTTGGTCTATTGAAAAATCTATTATAGTTTCTCAAAATAGCAACGCGCCAGCGGTCCGCCTCAGAACGCCTTCCTTTTTAGAGCAGAACGCCTATGGGCGCACAAATGAGCGCAAATGCATTTGCTATTTAAACAGCATGGCGCAAAACATCAAAACAACTCTTGCGCCAAGCTGAAACTAGCAAACAACTATTGCGTCGCGCCTTGCACCTCATTGCGCCAGGTGTGATTATAGGGCCCTACACGTTTTATATGAATAGATTCAATTATATATTAACTGTGTTGGGGAGGTTACTTTGGATACGTAATAGATTACAGATTACAAATTACCCTATTTAAAATGTAGTAAGTAACACAACTTTTCGATTACTTTATGAAAGTAAAGTAACTAATTACATTTGATTACTTTTTGATTACTTTTAGGTTTCTAATGGACATTTTTAACTAAATCATTTTCAAGTATTTATACTGAGGATATACATGATGTATGCCCGTGGGTGCGATGCAAATCAAAAGCATCAGAATAGCAGCGCTTTAATAAAGGGCCCTAGCAGAAGGCATCGTGCATATCAAAAACAGGCAAAGCAACAGATTAATATTATTCAACATATCCCAGATTTTTACTGTTACTTTCATTTTGTAATTAAATTACGTAACAACGTTACATGTAACTAGTTACTCCCCAACACTGTATCACAACTAACAAATAAACAAAAAACTGCATGCGCTCACCAGCCCTGCACTGCTTGACATAAATGAGATTAACCGAGTTAACAATAATAACTGTGCTGTTCTCACGGGTGCTGTCTGATATTGCACAGATGATATTGACATATGACTTATTATTTGCATCCGTCATCTTAATATATAACGGTCTTTTTATGAGCTGCAATCTTAGTTTGATCTCGGTGAATGCATGCTCTTTAGCGATGGTGAACGCGGTGTCAGTCACATGATTGACAGTATTGTGAGGATTAAATGAAGGATTAAATAACGTTAGAACATCTCGTGCGTAATGTGTAGATTCAGTGGCAAACACTGTTACCTGAAAACTCCATCCCACCGGCTTTACGGTGAATGCTTTAGCCATTTTTATAGCGGATTTTAAACACTGGAAGTCTTTTATCCACTCTTCGAAAAGTTTAAATGCTGGATAACATTCATTACATGATCACTAATCAGATCTGGCATTATTTGTGACTTTAGGTGGTTTCTAGAACTAAATCTGCCACTGTTGTTTTCATTCTCTCGTATCCAGACCTGTATCTTCCTGTCAACGGAATTGAGTGATTGACAGCTGATATTAACCAATCCATTCGGTTCTGTTCTAGCTTAGTGGGCCAATAAGAAGAGCTTGAAGGCGGAGTAAGCATTGTGGGCTTTGTTTACTGCAGCAAGTTGACATGACAACTGTTTTAAACCATTCCAGAGCACTGCGTTTGGTGTTTTTAGGTGCAAAGATGCTTAATGCGTGAAACAAACATATATGACCCGTGTCGTGCAGACACAGTCTCACCCAGTCACTGGGTCTCACAGCTTGGCAGATCTGCCTTGCTTTCGTAAAGCACATGTTCTCATGAATAACTGATATATGAAATAAATGAAATTATCAGACAAAAGCTTGAAATTATCCAGTTTTTCCCACAATTAAAGCTTACAGATGCTTACGTTGTGTTAATTGATGGAACACACACAAATCTTTTAAAATATTTTTTTTTAAAGTACTCCAGGTAGGGCTGTGCAATAAATCGAAAATTCGATTTTGGTTTTTGATTTCGGCTTCTAACGCATACCTGTCAACCCTCCCGTTTTTCCTGGGATTCTCCTGTATTTCACAGTTCTATCCCACTATCATCCCGTAAATGTATTTTCCCGTATTTTCAGTCTTTCTCTGAACAGCCAAACCTTCCTATACGCAACCCATTGTTGGAGGAATCCCTTATTATTAGAGGTGTGAACCTATACTGGTCTCACGGTTCGGTTCGGTTACGATTATCATGCCTTTGATTCGGTTCAATTCGATATCTCGGTATATCAAGGTGCATTGACGATGCTTTCTATATACAGTGTTATATTTTAGGGGTAGGCTATAACAAGCTGTCTGTATAAACACACAGACACACTGTCTCTCATTCAAACACATACACACACACACGCAGCACCAAACAAACAAACACACACACACACACACACACACACTTAAGCCCTCGCAACAGGGAGAGCTTGCGCTGAGCGGAGCAGAAAAACGGAGAAAAAAAAATGAAAAAAAAGAAGCACTTTTCCAACGGTCCCTTACTGAGAGCTCCTCTCAGCGCGAGCTCTCCCGGCTAAACACATATTGCGAGGGCTTAAATTTGAGCAGTGATCGTAATGTCGAGCGAAAAAAAAAGAAAGACAGCTGTGAAACATAACCAGCTTTGTCTTTTTGTAGGAAACACACTTTAGATCTTTTTAGGTTAAGAGGTTTTTTAGTTATTGCCGTCTATAACTGAATGTGTGTCAAGAATTTTGAAAACAAAACCAACTGAACCGCGATCATTTCTGGTGCCCCCCTGGATGTACAGCACCCTTAGCATTTGCCTATGGTGCCTATGCCACGGGCCGGCTCTGAGTTGGCTGAGTGTTGTAAATACCGGCACTCACCTCCCTCTTAACAGAGCGCATAGGAGATAAATGACGTCAGTACATAATAACCAGTTATGATTATTACTGAACCGATACAGAATTGTCTGCATCTGCATCGCGGTGCACCGAAGAAACAATTAATTTTGACACCCCTACTTATTATGGTGGGCATATCCCTTATTTTCACATACCAATGTTGACAGGTATGTTCTAACGATTATGAAAAACATTAATGGAGATAAACTACTATTGCATTATATACCGCCACCTTTCCAGTTGTACAAATTTGTTGCTCTCCAAAGCACAGTTTCATGTCAAGATGACTAAAAGCATGCTGTAATGTACCTTTTGCAGCACGGGATGCGCATCATTCATTTATTTATTTACATTCGAATCATTCATGTTTTTTTAAAGCGTGAAAGAGCGCATGCTGTTGTGTGTGTTATTGCTCAGAGACGAGCAATAAAAAATAACAACACCAATCTGATCATTTAGAAAATAAATAATATAGCACTAATATAATAAAAGTTGCATGGTTAGAGGTGTTATTTGGGTTTTTAGCACAGCGTTGGGTTTGTTCAAATCTCAATCTCAAGTGCATACAAGACAGAAGCTAATTGCCCTGTGCAAATGTAAAGTTCCTTTTATGAAATCAAGCAACCATAATCTTGACCCACCTAGTCTACAATTAGTGATGTAAAATGAGCTCCAACATGACAGCAAGCAAGATTGAAATTAGCGTCTGAACTCAATAAAAAAGGGCAACACTTCAGTCGTGTATTATGTGCTTGGCTGAACCTCGAATATGCCAAACAGTAATACAGAGACAAATGCAGCATAATGGATTTTTCACTGTTCTAAATGCTTATGTCTGGACTATACACACATAATAATATAAAAAAGAATCAGCTCGAGATGCCGGGAAGTAAACACACTAGATGAAGGATTCTCAAAAAGCATCCACAAGGGAATCTCACAAACACCTTGCAGTCCCTTTATAATGGAAAATATATGGAAATATATTGAAAACCTTACATTTCAGGCATAAAGAAAATTGGTACAGTTCTTTTGTTGAGATAGATGCATGCTCCTATATTTGCAGTTGCTTTCTTAATAACACACAATACATTGTGCACAGCACTATTTAACCCTCAAGCTTCCTTTCGGGCAGTTTTCGCTTCATTTAGACTTTTTCAAAATAGCTTCCTTCATCTGAGCAGTTCAAGAATTGGCAAGACTTGTGAACACACACAAAAAGTAGACTCAAATCAACAATGTTAAGCGGTTGAAAAAACAACCAAACAAACAAACAAACAAACATTAATCTTTCCCTTCTTGCCCAAAAATGTCCACCCATAAAAAATGAATAGAAAATACTTTAATCTAAGAGTGTTTTCACACCTGCCTTATTTAGTTCGGTTGAATCGCACTAGAGTTCGTTTTTCCTCTTGGTGTGTTTTTTTGGGAAGGTGTGAATGCAGCAATCACACTGGAGTGTGAGTGTACCATAAAAAGCTTACCAAGACCCCCTTGTAGAGGTGGTCTTGATACACTTTTAAACGAACCCTGAAGCAATTCGTTTGTGGTGAGAACATGATCCGAGCTAAAACAGACCCAATCAGCAAAAATCACTGCGCCTTTTTGGACTAATGCGTTTACACCAGATGCGGAAGAAGCGTCAAGTGCGAGTGATTTACATGTTAAATCAATGCAAAGACGCAAATAGACATCCTGTGGCGCGATACGTGCGAATGAAGCGCCGTGGGTTGAGCGTTTTGCGCGAATGACGTGCTTAACGCGCGTTTCGCACGAATCGCTCAAGTTAGAAAATCTGAACTTCATTGGACATTCACATCGTGTTAACCAATCAGGAGCTTGCTCTTCTAGGGGCCTGCTTATGACGTAGCACCTGTTGTTAGTGTCCCGGGGGGAAATCCTTCAGCCGACACCAGGATCAAACTAGGCTCGGCTCAGTCGGAAGCACCGCTGAAAGCCTCCATTATCCAGGTTAAGTTTCTGGAAAGTTTATGAACTCACAGAGCTGGGTGCACCTCTGAAAGGATCTAGTGGACTCAGACATGGCTCCAAATGAATCGAAGCAGTTTTTGAGTCTTCATAAAGCACATAAACACAGTTATTTTCTCAATGAAATCCATTTTAGCTATTTAGCAATGAAGCTACAGTCATTGGGCAGACAGAAGCCCCGCCTAATAGGCGAATCCGCGTCATTTGCTCAGTAAATTTGACGCACGAATGAAGAGAGCAAGCTTAAAATGTTCACGCATCTATTTACACGCGAATATCGCGATTTATCCGCACGTCCCGTGTCTGGCGTGAACACAGCATAATCCAGCTGCCGTAGTCCGATGCGCTGTCCCATCTTATGAGGTATGAAGGAAAAATATTTGTTGACAGTGCTTAACGTTAGAGTAGTTTAGTTAAGACGCTCAGTACATTGAAGATGTTTCTTTTCATGCTTTTCTTTTGATATTTAGTTTAGTTTGTTTAATACAGTTAGTATGTTTTCTTATAGGGCTGGGCGATAAAAAATTGTATCAATATGTATTGACAGGACACCATTATCAATATCGATTAAAAATAAAAGATTCGGTATGAAGTTTCGGCATGAAGGCTATAGTTTTATGAAAATGTGACTGCTGAGCGCGAGCCTTGGAAGAAATGCCAATAATCTGAAGGTGTAAGTTTGTCATTTCAAATGGAGGCGCGCAAGTTGCACGATGTGCACAATGGCACAATTGGAGCGACGTGCACATGTTGTGGTCATGTAGTTATGTGGCTTTTTGGTTTCTTTTCTTGTGCATCCCAGCCACTAACACCCCATCTGAAAGATTTGTTTAGCATGAGGCTAATATAGTCATTCAGCTTCACAATTCGTATGTTGCTATGTGTATTTTAATAATGAAGCTCAGATTTGATTATCATAATTAGTTTTGTTTACAGACTTTGAGGTTTACTGTATCATTATTATTCACACTGTACAGATGTTGATCTAACTTAAAAGTTTGCTTTGATTTTTTTTTTTTTTGCAATATTACCCAGCCCTATTTTATTATACTCCTTTGTTTGATTTAAGCACCTTTAATTACCTCCTACCTCCAACTTAAATTATCATTTATTTATTATATATATTTTTTTCTTTCACTGTACAACATTTTCACTGATAGTAAGGGCAATAAATAATCAACTGCAGTGATATTTGGTTTTCATTTATTCCTTCTCCATCCATTGGTCATACACACACTAAACTATTATGCTATGTCAAAATTCCCTTAGTTTATTATTAGCAAGTAAAAGGACATAACAAAATGTATGTCTTTGAATCCAACTCCATAATTTAACCCATAGGAATTAATTGGGTAATAATTAATTGAAAAGCATTTTTTAATTTGTACTTTGAGGTGGATATACATTTAAAATGTATTAATAAATTGATAGATACAATTTTTTAACAATTGCTTAAAAAATAAAATTGGGTTCACACTAAAGACCTTTGTGCTCCAAAATGTCCACAAGGGAAAGATTAAGGGTTGCAGTATGGTATGCCTGAGGGTTAAACAAATACTCTAACATTAAAAAACAAATAACTCAAGTTCTGGCACATTACCTGGTGAAATATCCAAGAAAAGAGACTTCCAGATCGTATACTGTAAGGGCCCCATGTACTTGGATGTGGGGAAGTCTTCATAGGTGAGGTTGGTTTCGTGGATTTTTCCCTTTATTCTGTGGAGATACAGGACAACAATTGCATTATTCAAATTCAACATTGGCAAACCCATTCAAACCCAAGCAAAGGAATCCTCAGAGTCTAGATCCTGTTTCCAAACACTCGTTTTTAGGGTTTTCTACATAGCTGTGCCGGCCCTGCAAAGTCAAACAGCTCAAATTCACCATTGGGAGTGAGGTCAATCTGGGCAACGCTGCAGATCACTTTCATTAGTTCAACCCCAGCATTAATCATGCAAGTCCTTTTCCCATATGGCTAACTCATTCCCTGCTCATCATTGCCAAACGCCTGCTAACACACCCATTCAGAAATGCAGATCTCTCAGAAAGGCTTAACGTCAACATAAAACAACATAAATCTTTTCTTCCCTATTGTAACACTTTCCAAACTAGAAACAGCTTCTCCGAAAGTGTAGGGTGGAGCTTGATTTGGTCCATGTGGAACTGATTTGGATGGTTGTTGTTTGCTATTGATGGATCTCATGCATTGGTTTAGGGATGCTCATTGTGGTTAATTCTGCCAACCGTCTGCCGCTCATTAACTGAATATTAACTGTTATCTAGTCAGATTAATTATAATTATTTAATTAAAAAATAATAATTGACAAGTCTATTTTGTGTCTGACGCATTAAATACTGAATTTAAAATACACATTTATTTTAACATGCGAACATATTAACAACAGAACATCTTCACGCACCTGCAGTGTTTCCAACATCATAGAAATAAAGAATAAATTAAATAAAAAGAATGAAATAAGCCGGCCAGCCCTATATATCACTGAAATTACCAATTTAGATTACAAAATGAAAACACTGACTGAATCCTTTTTAAGAACCGGCATAGGCTGTTTTTTTCCATCATGTGTTTTTTTTCTTCCGTTGAATAAAAATTGCAGGCTATTTTTTCCAAATTAATCGCTCCATGGAAAATATGCATTTAATTAATGCTCCGCTGTTATTCTTATATCGTAAACCTCTGTCAACATTTTAATAAAGGTTGTTATTTTAAAGATTATGTCTTGACCGTCTGGTTTACCTTTGAGCTTGTGAGCTTTTATTTCCTCTGTTTCACTCGTGATAAAAGTGCACTCACTGTGTGTGATTAAAGGCAATGACAAAGCATAAATATTGCATTTTAGTAAAGTATAGGCTACTATAGCACATAACAATGTTGTTATTTACATATGATATTGCATTAATATGCAAGCATGTTTTATAAGCTTTAAAAAGAAAGCGTCAGTCTGGTGCACAGTTATCTTTATGCAAAAATCAAGAAAATCTGTGGATTTGTTTGACTTGTAGATTAGGCTAGTTTAAAATGGATATTTTATAAGAACTATTAATAACTCTAATTTCCCAAATGGAAAAAAGTTGGTTTGTTGGTTGTACACTAAATCATCATAACTATAGCCTGTTCGTTGTATTTTTGAGCGGTACTGGAGTGCGCTTTGATGGACAGAAAACCCAGATGATCTGATTTGTGGCCGCTTGTTTCAAAAGCAGCGCACATTTCAGAAAGTTTTGCACTTCTTTCTCCAATTGTGCAAATAAACAGAAGTGTTTATGACCATATCCAGGACAGAGGCGATCAGTATCAGCTCTGGTTTGGCATCAACTCGTCTGAGTCAAACTGTGACCAGCAATATTCTTCTTTCATTTTGCTTCTTTGGCAAAATATGTTTGTAGGCGCGTGTGGTTGCACGCTTTACCACCCTGTGAGTTAACAAATATGTATTGCACATTTATGCAGCCAAACTTTTCTGATTTTTAATCGTTTAACTGATAAACATGATCATTTAAAAACGCACCCTTTCGTTTAACGGTGAAACGCTTATTATGAGCATCCCTAAATTGGTTCCTGCCACTAATCATAGGGAAGATATTGTAAAAGAGGGAGGGCGTAGGTATTTTCAATACAGATTATAAAGGCACATACAATAAAAATGATGTGCATTGATAAATCATAATTAAGACAATAAGTCATTTTTTAAATAATTCAATACTTTTACTTAGCAAAGATGCATTAAATTGATCAAAATGATTTAGCAAAAGTTTTTTATTTCAAATAATTTTTTTTTTACATAATTCATAAAATACTCTCAAAGAAAATGCATAAAGTTTTAAAATAAATAAATAATCAGCAAAACTATTTTCATTTGATAATTTTCATCTCATAATAAGCACTGAACACTAAAGACTTATATTGTGCCGGATATTCAGAAAAGTCAGCTTTGCATCAAAGAATTAATATATTAAATTTAACACAATTATTGGAAATTGTAATAATATTGCATGGAATATTACTGTTTTATTGTACTTTTGATCAAATAAATGCAGCTTGGCCAAACAAAAGTATTCATTTATTGAAAAAAATTAAATATAAAAAAAAATAATAATAAAAACAAAAAAATCATGCTTAATCTACCGCTCAACTAACCTTAACCTACAGTAGTCTATTCTGCAGTCATCTTTCTAACTGGCCTCCTGTGTCATATGGCAAAGGGTAATGGTCACATACATAAGTCAAATAACCTGACTTGCCTTGGTAGCTTCCACCAGCAATACCCTCCACGAATCACTTGCTCCCTGACCAGCAGTTACAAGAAAAAAGACAAAACGTTTTTAGACCAGAGAATCTCAAACTACCACACAAATCACCCTGCACATACATACGCTCATCTCCGGGTCACACGGCTTTTTTAGTACCTGTCCGACGTCAGGGCGATTCCCTCCAGGAATTCGTGACGGCTAGTTTCACTGAGTCGCTCCTGCAGGATCTGGATGCCCTCTTTGACGTCGCGGAGCTGCTGGCTGTAGCGCTGGATCTTGTGTTCAATGTCAGTGAGTGTTCGCGCCGTATCCGCCTCCAGTTCCTCCAGCATGCTCTTCTGCCGCTCCCGGAGAAAACGCTGAAGTCGCTCAAATGCCTCGCCAATCGTGGCACGAAGACTCTTTGCTGATGACTGGAAAGCAGAAAGGAAAAGGTCCTATGAAGTAAAATAACTTTTTTGTAGATGTAATATTGTCACTTTTTAGGTTTCTGCAAGACATTTGTCTGCCTCAACTTCCACTCTAAATGGTGTGTCGATGCTCATTTCCCAAAAGGGCTGATCAAAGAAGACGAGTCAACAATTTATTCTCTCTGCATTATTGGATATGATCACATCTAGAGCAAATAGTTATCAATTGTAATGTAATGTGCATATCACCTATTTATTGTCACAATCAAGGGTGAGGGAAGGGGGGTTCTCCACACTACCACCAGTGTGCAGCATCCACTTGGATGATCAGTGACCAGTGCTCTCACCACCTACCAGCTATTGGGGGAGTGGAGAGACAGTAATAGAGCCAATTTGGTGTAGAGGGATGATTGGGAGGCCATGATCGGTAAGGGACGATGAAAGGAATTAGGCCAGGACACTGAGGTTACACCCCTACTCTTTCCGAGAAGTGCCATGGGATTTGTAATGACCACAGAGAGTCAGGACATCGGTTTAACGTCTTACCCGGAAAACAGCATTCACTGACAGTATGGTGTTCCTAAAGCCTGGTTTATACTTCTGCGTCAAATGACCGGCGTAACCATCGGCGTATGCAACGCGCATAGCTGTGCATTTATACTTCTGTGCGCTGTCTCTGTTGGTCTGCATTACACTTCCGA